>NC_057801.1:556326989-556546147 GCF_018294505.1 Triticum aestivum
TCTTACGGATGCATTTGTCTGAAATGTGAGGGGGAGTTATAGTTCTACCCTTGCCTATAGGTTTCTCGGCTTGTGTCTGTGTACTGAGGGTCGGGGATAGTAGAGTAACTTTGCTTCTCCCCAAATAGTGGGCGGGAGCGATTTCGGGCGAGGAGGGCGTGTTTTGAACTATAGTGGGCGCGAGCGAATTCGGGCGAGGAGAGCATGTTTTGAAATAGTGGGCGCGAGCTATTTCGGGCGAGGAGAGCGTGTTTTGCCGACCATGGTTTATGAATTATTTGGCACATGTCATTTTGGCCGAGGAGAAGGCGTGCTTGGATGAAGTTACAAACCTACCCTCGATGTACAACGGGCCAATTGATGTGTGTCCCACATAGGACGGTAATTTCGCGTCTCCCATTTATTTGCTCGGGCGAATTCCACCGAGCAGAGAGGATGTTTAACGATTCGTTCAAATTTTGTGAGAACGAGCATCCACGTCTACCTTACCAAGTCGATTGGAATCAAATTTTGAAATATTAGCTTGCCACTTCTTTTTTAGATGGAGAGATGATGCTCGTGAGTAATGTGTTTTTACATGCTCATTGCTAGCGATTTACTATGTGCAAATAGTTGACCCACTCAAAAATGCGAATCAAACCCAAAATGAAACATCTCGATTCAATGAACTAGCTCGTTCGGTAGGTCAAAATAGTGAACTAAATCCAAAATTGAACACCTCAATCGAGTAGCTTGTCATACAGTATTATAGTACTCCATGAACATGTTGAAAGTCAAATTAATGAACTTGTTTGATATATGCATATATCCCTTCATGTGTGGATTGCAGACAACATGTTCTCCAATTTAAATATTTGAATGCAAGTTTATATCAAAACATGGTTTATATCAGTCTTTGATGCATAAAACGCGACCTCCCCCTCTCCCCGACTCCTGTTCTCTCTCTCTCTCTCTCTCTCACTCTCTCGCCGACAATCTTCAATTCTATCGCACGCATCCGACACAAAAACCTTGTTGGTCCCTCTCCCTTTCTCTCTCTCTCTCTCTGTGTGTGTGTGTGGGGGGGGGGGTCTTTCTAGTTCACATTCATATATACACCATCTATAGGTCTCTCCCGCAGACTATGTATGACACTCTAGCTAGTCCAAGCTAGATATCTTGGGTGCACTCATCGTACGCACACAAATTCCTTGGCTCTTTGCCCGTAACTCTCTCATGCACCACTATGTCGTCTCGGAGCCCTTCCCCCTCTCTCAAACTCTCCATCCACCTGGGTCACACATACACATGCATATCTCACTCACACTCGATAGGCCCATATAAAACTCTATCTCTCTCCATCGTTCTCTCTCCATCTCACACGCACACACACACACAATCTCATGCCTAGCTAGCCAAGTATGATGGTCTCTCCCTCAATTGTAGGCACACACAGTCCCCCCTATATGTATATGACTAGCTAATCTTAGTCTCCATCACAAACAGGTACATGGTCTATCTCGATTTCTCTCGGGGCATCTTTCTATCGCGCACGCACTCCCTCGATCTCCCACCCATATAGTCCCCTCACGATCCCGAGGGGATCTGTCTATCACAAACACACCCTCTCTCCCTCCCATGCGTCCATGCCATCCATGTGTCCCTCTCGACCTTTTTTCCTTGTTGGCCAGACCTCTATTGGACATGTGCTACAGGGGTGTCTCTCTCTGTTGCAAACAATCACACACTAGCTATCTTCGTGTATCTCCTCGCCTCGCTTTTCCATCTCGGAGATGCATGCGTGATATGTTCACATAAGAAACAAAAAAACACTCTCTCTCTAATTTATCATTTGTTGTCACTTTCTCTTTCACACACATACTCTTTTTGCACACTTAATCGTTCTCCTTCACACGCACTTGATCTGTCTCGAGTGAGGCACTCACCTCCATCCATAGCACATAGATTTATTGAAAAGTCAAACATCACAAAGTTTGACCATGTACGTGGAGAAAAATAATTACATCTAGTATGGCAAACATATACCATTAGATTCACCATGAGATGTAGTTTTGTATGATGTATCTTTGGTATTGTAGATATAAATAACATTTGCGTAAACCTGATCAAAGTTTCCAAAGTTTGACTTCTAAAAAATTTACATGCACTGCATTATCGAGCGGATGGAATATCTCTTTCCCCCTCTCAGCTATCTGACGCACCACTCAGCCTTATCGGGGCTCCTCAATCTCTCTCAAACTTTATTGGTCAGTTTGGTTCGTGACCTGACCTTCATGCCTTGATGGTCGGTACTGCCTGGTGTGGACGTGAGATGTAAAATATTTCTGCCTGGCCAGGCTTGTGTGGTGCTGAAGCATTTGGTTCATGCTTGGGCCAGGCAAAGCATCAACGTCCCATTAATCAATCCATGCATCAATTATTTAATGCTAATATGCATCCATGTTGCTATTAGCCTCGTGGCCGCACGACCAGGCACGACCAGGCGTTCAAAAATCGGTCGCTTGGGCCAGGCTACTTGCAGTGTCTGGAGTTCAGCCATGCTAATTAAAGTGCAAGGGAACCCAGCCCAGGCGGGCTTTCTTTTTCACAGGGTAGCAACCAAACAAGCGTGCATGAAATCCAGCCACAACCCCAGGCCACGCAAAAGATGCTCACGACGCAAGCCAAACGGGCCTTATATCTCCCTAGTTCACACATACACATGTCTCGCTCGCGCTATACATATAGACCCATCCAACACTCTACACCCTTGTTCTCTCTCCATGTGACATGCACCCCCCTAAGTACCATAATCCCTCACTCCATCATAGGCTCTGTTTGGATCCATGGGTTAGAGTTAGTTTGGGTTAGTTTGGAGTCAACTAACCCAAAAAGATCCAAACAGGAGGGTTAGTTTAGGTTAGATGCATCTAACCCATCCAAAAAACTAACCCATCCAAGAGGTGCTTATTTGGGTTAGTTCTTCTTGGGACCACTAATAAACACTTTTTTCTCTCGCTCTCCGTGCAGCAGATCCCTCCCCACTTCCTCGAAGCTTCTCGTCCTCTCCCTCCCTTCCTCTCGCACCGCCCGTGAAGGTGCCTCGCCGTATCCACGCTCCATCTAACCCTGCCATCCAAACACCTCTTTACTTAGAGTTAGTTCAGGGTTAGAATCTAACTCTAACCTCTAACTGAGTTAGAGTATCCAAACAGGGCCATAGGCGCAAGCACTCCCCCCCTCCTAAGTATGATTATCTCTTACTAGCCATCAGGAACACACGTATTGTCTCCTTCCATCCATACGTCTATCTTGATATCTCTCGGGGCATCTTCTATCGCGCACACACCTTGTCATTCGATCTCCCACCCATGTAGTCCCATCACGATCTCCAGGGGATCTCTCTATGACAAACATACACTCTCTCCTCCCCATGTCTGCATTTTCTCCGTATGTCTCTCTCGACCTCTCTCCCTTGTTTGTCAGACCCCTCTTGGCCATGTGCTAGGGGTCTTCCTCTCTCGGTTCCAAACAACCACACACTATCTCCTCACCTTGCCTCCGTTATCGAAGATGCATGTGTGATATGTTTGCATAAGACACGCATGCTTTTTCTCCACTTTTATCGTGTGTTGTCCATGTCTCTTTCACACACACACACACACTTCTCTCTCTCTCTCTCTCTCTCTCTCTCTCTCTCTCGTCAGGGACTCTGTCACGTCCATAAGCATATGGATGTTTTGAAAAGTCAAACCTCAAAAAAGTTTGACTAGGTATATGTGGAGAAAAACATTTACATCTGGAACGATCATTAGATTCATCACAACATGTACTTACTTCATACTATCATTTATCTTTGGTATTGCAGATATAAGTAATTTCTTTATAAACTTGGTCAAAGTTTCAAAAGTTTGACTTAAAAAAATGTTGTAACTACATTATCGAACGGAGGGAGTAGCTCTTTCTCTCTCTCTCTGCTATCTCTCACGGGCCTCCCCTCTCACTCGAACTCTCTATACCGACGGATTATACGCTCACTGCGTCAGCATATAGCTCTGTATATTGTTTAGTTGACCGGTCAACCAATCCACATGCTAGGTTGTCAGCTCGTGTTCTGTATCTTGGTGTGCTGGCCCATGTGGCAGTGGGTGAAAATAAGTAAACTAGAGGCCCATCTGACATGCGGTGAAGGAAACAAAGTTGAAACCACTCGGGGTAGCACCCCTCACGCTAGTAAATTGAGGGCGCATTGAGGACAAACTTCTTGCGCGCGAAGGACGCACTCGCGCACAATTCATCACTGCGCGGCGGCATGCACAGAAGGATGCACTCGCGCACACCCAGCACACAACACACACCAGCACACGTGTACACAGGCGTCGCCGCTGGTTGAGATGGACGGCGAGGCAGCCAACAAGCGGAGGCCGCTCGAGCGAAAACCGCATCGGGCGAGCCTGGACTTCATCAGCAGCCTCCCCGATGACATGCTGCTCGTCATCACCGGCCTCCTCCCCACCAAATCTACCATGCGGACCGCCCTGCTCTCCCGGTGGTGGCGCCCCCTCTGGCGCTGCGTCCCCCTCAACCTCACCGTCGACAGCTGCCTCTGCGACGGGGATTGCAAACACATGGCCGCAGTCTCCAAGATCCTTTCATCGCACCCTAGGCCAGCCAGACGCCTTGCCATCTGCATGTTCAGTACCAACTGCAAGGTCCAACCCAAGTTTGACGAGTGGTTCTTATCCCCCACCCTAGATTAGCTCGAGGAGCTCAGCTTTGAAGCTGGACGATGTCGCTCTCTGCCGCTGTCCGTGCTCTGCCTCACGCCAACGCTGTGCCGCGCCAACTTCAGCTCCTGCTATCTTCCCCAGATTAATGCCGCGCCCGCCCTTCTTCTCCCTCAACTCAAGTAGCTCGACCTCTTCGATGTTGTCATCTCGAAGAAGGCTATGGAGAACCTGCTCCGCAGCTGTACTGCGCTCGAGTACCTTCGTCTTGAGCAGATCCACGGGTTCATTAGCCTCCACATCGCCTCGATGAATCTCCGATGGATTTATGTGTCTTGTTGGCCCCGCAACAAGACATCAATTGGGAAGAGATCACTCCAGTTGTTCCACGTTATGGTCATTGAGAATGCGCCTTTCCTTGAGAGATTGCTTGTATCGAATCTAGAAGGTCCAACAAAAATTAGGGTCATTGATGCGCCGAAATTGACAGCGTTGGTGTACTCGTCTGCCAAATTCTCCGAACTCTTTATTGGATCCGTAATCGTTCAGGTACAGCACTCATCTTCTTCTCCGTCTTCTTGAAATTCACATTTTTAAATTTCTTCTTGATGTATTTACGACCATCTTCCAGAAAATGATTCCCACAAGCTTGACCCAGTCCATGCGCAAAGTGAAGATCTTAGCACTAAAATCTATCGGCCCCAATCTGGATCAAGTTGTTGGATTCCTTACATGCTTTCCATGCAAGGAGAAGCTACTCATCGAGGTGAAACTTCTTTCCTATTAGTAAACGGTAATCACAGCGTAGCTCATTTTTTTTGTAATTTTCCCAAATTACGATGACAAGTGTAGTGTTCAAAACTACATCTACGCACTGCACCGAAAGAAATGTTTTTAGTATTTTTTTCTCACGTGATCACCTGCATCATTTTTATGATGTACTACTATAGTAGCCTAGGCTAGTCATAGTGGAAAGTAACTTAGACTACTCCAGTAACTCTATGGTTACCCTAAGGGCAAGTACTACCTCCGTCCTGGTTTACTCTTCCAATCTTGTAGTATCAAAATTTGACCATAGATTTAACTGACAAAATGTTAATGCATGTCACTAAGAACTATATCGTTGGATTCATATTTGAACATAATTTCAAATGGTGTAATTTTTAGTGACATGGATTGACATTTTCTTAGGTAAATCTATGGTCAAAATTTTATACTAAATACGAGGTAGTATTCCCTCCGTCCCAAAATTCTTGTCTTACATTTGTTTAGATACGGATGTATCTAACACTAAAATGTAACTAGATACATCCGTATTTAGACAAATTTAAGACAAGAATTTTGGGATGGAGGGAGTACAAAAGTGGGCTATGTAGGCCAAAACATGTGCCAAATTCACTTGTGATGCATTTGGCATCGATTCCCCTCCATTGCTCACCTGGTGCCCCAATCTGGATCACCTACTTTGCTCCGGTGCCAAATTAACTCACGCAATGAAAAAACACTGCGTGGGAGAGAGAGAGGACTGAGGCAATAAAAAACACTTGTTTGGGATAGTGAGAGGCTGGTGTAGTTGGTTTTATTGATTTATTTATACATGTGGGTCTGTGTGCACAGCGGTGCCAACTCTCTCACATCGCGAGAGCGGTGCCAAAATCTTTTGATTTGACATCGATGCGTATTATGTGGCATACTTTTGCGAAATATGGCATCGGCCACATAGTGGAAGGCAACAAATGCCCAAGCTCTTCACGTGCTCCTAGTTAAATGAGAGGAAACAGAAACAGAGAGAGATGGAGAGAGAGAGAGAGAGAGAGTGAAAAAATGTCACTAGCCAGCCAACCCTATCGTATGAGCAAATGATATTGGTACCTCTTGATGACACGACAATCTTATGCAGCCAGCTGCTCTAATATGTTCTCTTCTTTTGCAGATAAAAAAAGACCCGAAAGTGAAAAATGTGCTGCACTATAACAATCTCATCGAATGCCTTGATCTCCATCGTACAGAAATTGATTTCATCGACTATCGAGGCAGCACATCTGAGATTAAATTGGCCAGGTTCTTTGTTCTGGAGGCAAGTGTGCTCAAGGTAATGAGGTTTGGCGTTCTCTGGCGCAACAATGAATGGCGTGCTGATCACCGCAAGCGTCTAAGCCTAAATGACAAAGTCTCCGCAGAAGCTGAATTTGTTTTTGAAACATCAAGTGGCCAGAGACTCGAAAACTTATTTGCCCATTAGTGACTTGTCGGGGCGGTGGATTTTAGTTTGTACGATAACGCTGCATCCATCTAAAGTAACGAAAGTTCTTACGTGAACTTCCTAGTAATTCCCTCTTCCTAGGTGCAGCATTACTCCTAACATTTGTAATATCAGTTTGAAACTTGTAATATTGCCGTGTCCTATTCCCGCGTTTTCAAAATCCTGCAAATCAAACAGGTCCTGAGTTGGTGATGATGTTGTGCCTCCCATCTTTCACCAATAGCCATCGGATCTAGATCTGAAGCATACAAATCAAGCTTCTCCATTTTTGCAAAAATATGCCCGCACTTGTTCCCTATTTACAAACAACTCCTTGTCTCTCACAATCAGCCTTATCTCCTCCCCACTACATCTAGAAGGCCGTGGAAAAATCTGGCGTGATGGCCGCTGCCGGAGCCTTCCACCCCCAATCTTGGTGTTCCGTGCAATGCATAGGCATCTACGCACGGGAAATTATGTCGAACAGGGCTAGTTGTAAGCAGGCTCGCTCTACAACCATGATGATAGTGACTGCAGACGGTGAGGCTGACTATGGTATGCCGAACACGGCGCCTATACTCAGGTGTCATCTCCGGCGCAGGGTCTTGTCACTTCACTGTGAGGAGCAACACGTAATAATTTGACCAACGGGTAGTACAGTGCTAGTACTCCTAGGAGTACTACATTGGTAGTACTACTACTAGTACTAGTAGCACCACCGTCTGGATTTAGGAGTACTACCACGTCCATCTGGATTTTAGCATTTGACTAGCAATATCTAGTAATGCATGTCACAAAAAATGTACTACTCCCTCTATAAGTAAATACATGGTGTTTTATTCCTATCGGCGAGAGAACTTAATGTTTTCTTGCTAACTAGAGTCTTAATAGGATTACATGCAATGAACTAAACACTGCATGCCATGTTTGGTAGTCTCAAGTCATTGAAAGCATGCACGGCCCACATCTCTCATTGGTTGATATGTCACGAAATAAGAAACAAGGAGGGAGTTAATGCACCGTGCCTAAGTGTTTTGGGATTATTTGGTTTTCGTAATGTGACTTATACAACATTTTTGTTTACATGCATTAACATTTTATTAGTTAAATCAAAGGTCAAAACTTGGCGCAAAATGCAAAGGGGACCAATAAACCAGTAAACATCAAACTTCTCTCATTTGGCCCCAACTAGAGGTCCGGTGAGATGACTATACTGCACCGACACGGAGGGGGGCGTAGCTTCATTGACTTACGGCAACTGCCTTTGGGTGAATGACATGTGGGCCCAGGGGGTGGCTGGCCCACCTATCATACAACCAAAGGCAGGTGCAGTAGAGGGACGAGGAGTAGTACGAAATCCTACGCACCTACGCACGCTAACCAAGGGCAAGAGTGATCACTTGAATCACAAGATCAGCTCACTAGAAGCTAAGCTAGACCCATGGAGGCGATGAGCGCGAGCATCAGCCGGCTGTGCCAGATGGTCCACGATGCCGGCCTGTGGCCCGACAACGAGGAACGTCTCCAGGTAGTATTGCTTGAGGCCGGCAGGGCGAGGGGCCGCTTGGACGACAACTTCATCTCCTTGTTTGATGAGGTCCTCGTTGGTTTCCTCGACAAGTTCACCGTCGTCAAGAAGCTCGCGGACGACTTTGACGTAAGCCTCCAGCCGACGCGCCCAGGCTCTGCGATGCCTGCCACCCTCAACGGCCACTATGGTGACAACCTCTTCGACACACTGGTGGCCCTGCGACTGCCCGCCGTCGCACCGGAGAATGTCCACCTCGAGGTCGCGCTCGCCGCGCACCGCCTGGCACAGCAAGACAGCATCGACATAATCACCCACATCTACGCGCATGCAAGAGGAGGACGATAGGATGCTAGCCTTCTTGGACCGCAGGGCAACCTTGGACGGCACTGTTTAGAAGCACGTTGAGCTCGCCGCCAACACCGCTGCTCCTCACACGTCGGTTGGTGACCCGACGCACTAGGGCGTGAGGATGTCGTTGATGGATCCGTATGTATTTTTATCTTTCCGTCAACTCCATGTAGTAGTATATGATACTACAGTAATTATCTTACCTTTCGCATCAACTTCATAATTTTTGTACGTACTCCATGCATGAACGGCGCCAGAACCAAACTTCTCATTACTCTAGGAAAAATCATTATTTTCTATCTATCGATCGCGCCATGGAGCAGAACCAAATTTTACAAGTTACGAGTTCAAAAGGAAAAGCCTGCCATGTTCGCGTCGCACCCCCACACGGTTGGTCCGGCACGCCGCTCAAGCGGGAATGCGTGCGGTGTTGCATTTTCACTTACAAGTGGGACCGTAATTGAGCAAACCGACTATCGGCAAACCCCCACCCCACCCACCGCGCGATGGCTGAGAAAACAGGAGGGAGAAGAGATGGCTGTAGCATGGACTCCAAGAAAATTGGTGTCGGATGGGACTCGTGTGGGTGGCGTGTGCCGTACTGCTAGACGTGAATGCTAGTTATGGCCCATGCCACCCCACTATATCGAGCCTATATCGAGGTACAGTACGTAGAACAAATTTCCTGCAGTCCGTGCTCAGCACTCCTCTATATCTCTCTTCTCATCCAGCCAGCGGACGCGCGGAGCCCATCATCTGTTTGCTCACATGCGGTCCCACATGTCAGTGAAAACGCAAGCGGACCCACTGAACCTGCACATCTTTCACCTCGACCTGCTGGTGATGAAAAACAAATCCAAGAAAGATCTTCGATGGCCGCTTTTGGAGTTACTCAAGAGTAGTAAGATTCTATTTATAGTTTAACCCAAGATGCACATCTCGTGGCTTCAACTACCACTTATTTTCTTTCATGACACGACCTGGATGCTGGATGTCCCACGTGTCAGCAAAAGGAGGAAGAACCTGACCAAATCTTCGGTTGTGCTCTCGGATTAGACTAGCTGTGCTAACTTAAAATTTTTATTGTGTACTCCCTCTGTTCCAAAATACTTGACTTCCATTGTCCAAAAATGGATGTGCCTATATACTAAAACATGTATAGATACATATATATTTTGACAAATAGAAGGCATGTATTGTGCAACAAAGGGAGTAGAATGGATGCAAGTTTCTGTATTGGGAAGAAGAGTACATCCATATATTGATAGAGCACAATTTAGTAGATGTTCTATCACTTTTAGCTAGCACAGAGGCTATAGATGAGATTAGTGCACTTGTTGATACTCCTACTTGGTATGCGTGTTGCTGCTTAGACGCAAAGAAAAACGGACCGGAGGGAGTACTAGAATAGAGGCCAGACATGAGACTAGATGCAAGGAAGCAATGTCTACTTCTTTACACTCGAAGAAGAAAGAAGCACGCAAGATCGAGCCTCCGCAGATCAACAATGAATGCATCTAGAAGGCACTAATCCAACTTACAGGAGTAGTAAAATGTATTCTTGTGGTTCTTGTTTTCTTTGGTCTTGCTTTTCTAGTCAAAATTATTATTGGAGTTCGTGCAAAACGGAGGTCCGTTTGGGGTCGTGCATTGCAGTTGGCCTTACAAGTGGGGCCGCAGTTAAGGAAACCGACTATCGGCAAACCCCCACCTCTCCCGCCGCGTGATGGCTGAGTTAGAGAAACGATGAGGTTGAAGAGATTGCTCTAGCACAGACTCCAAGAAATATGGTGTCAGATGGAAGTCGTGCTGGTGGCATGTGCCGTACTCCTGGACGTGAATGCTTGTTCTGGCCCATGCCACCCTAGTACTCCTACTACTTACTAGTATATAGTAGTACTACTAGTATCGAGGATTTGAGGTGCTGGTTACGTAGTACAGTATGGCTATAGTAAAAACACCTGCACGACGCGTGAAGCATGTGAAGCTAGTACAAATAGTGTACTACTATTGTTTATTGGCCTCATCCGATAACCTGTTGCAATGCATGTACAATTATGTATTCGGAAAATATTTTTTTTGCCTCGTCGCACCACTCACTCACAGAAGCAACTCGAAATCCATTCATAAATTTAGTAAGTTTATCACAGGCATATCATTTTATTACATACAACAGGTCATCAACCCACATCGACAACGAGGATACATTATAAATACTAAAGTTTTCACCACACAACAAATAACAAGCAATGAAATGAACTTCAACTCAACCATTCCTCGGCGTTGGAAACGCTTGCTTTGAACCACAAGTGATTCTCTGGGATGGGCCATCCATTGTTGATCTGGAGACCAACGCAGGACTGATCATCCAGGCTGAAGTGGCCTACTATATCACTACCAGGGTAGGGAACCACCCAAATGTCCGAGGTATAGACACAGTTGCTTCTCATAAATGGTAGTAACATTGTGTCAACAGCAGTTGGATCGCCTTTCACCATCATTTGATAGTTTTGTCCAAGGAAGAGCGAGTTTTCTCCAAGACTATCAATTCTGTACCAGGGAGAAGGAGTTGGCGCTAGCACACTAGTATCCATCCCGAATACCATGCAACGGGTGTTGGAATAGGTCCGGAGAGTGCGACCATGGGAGACTACACCTGCTTCCTTAGCAGTAACATCATCAGTGGGCTGTATACACACGAGAAGAGGTGATCCATCGGAATTAGTTGTCAGGCGCCAAATAGTATATGGGCGCTTCTCGTCCTCATGCTCGTGATCATCACCATCATCATCTCCCCCTTGGTTATAAAAATCTTTAAGTATAGGTGGTGGAATGTTCACAGGACCTTGGAAACACAAGAAGAAGGTTAATTAGTAAGGCTGGCCATAGTGGGGGTAAAATAAGTAGTATCATGCACTTGGGACTCGCAAACATGCTTATGTGGCAAGCAATTAAGTAAGAGAGAGATGGTTATAGTAACATAGGTAGATACCGTAACATAATAAATGTGATGCTACTATGTGTCATGCATGGCAATAAATGAGACCACCTATGATACAAATCTGAG
The DNA here is from genome assembly GCF_018294505.1 of Triticum aestivum. Classification (NCBI taxonomy): domain Eukaryota; kingdom Viridiplantae; phylum Streptophyta; class Magnoliopsida; order Poales; family Poaceae; genus Triticum; species Triticum aestivum. The sequence goes on from NC_057801.1 coordinate 556,338,884, forward strand.
ATACTGTGCACTATAGAGGTAGTAACATAAACTAGTAACATATGCATGTTACTAGTCTAAGTTACTCCCCACTATGACCAGCCTAAAGGGAAACTTGCTAACCCGCATGCATGTGGATGAAACAATTATAATTATGGTGGAAGACAAACGTACCGAAACAACAAGGATGCCAATGAAAAATAGTGCCATGAGTGGTGGCAGCAAACACAAGGCCCTCGTATTCAACTGCATCACAGTACTCATCTGTGTACATAAACTGATTATTGAGCAATATCCATCCAGTCAAACCACTGATGACGGCAACAAGCTTGTTGAAGATAGCAACAACTTCATAGTTGTTGTAATTCCAAGAGCGGTTGGGGACTCGAGAAATTGCTATCTTCCATAGAAGACAGTCACCATGATTGTATTTGAACGTGCGTACAATACCGGTGTGCTCAACCTCTGGGCAGTCTGCTGAGATTTTTGGAAGTCGAACCCGGTCACGAGTGTACACATTCACAAGTTCCCACTCGCAGTTGGACCCAATGTAAACAACCCAATCTCCATTTGCGCCTGCCCTAGCCTTGCCCTCAAGCGATGGCATCTTAACATCATACGTATCATTATCAAGCGACATCAACTTGCATAGGGCGAGGCCTCCGTCGTGATGGCGCCAGTCATCAGGGTCACGACGAAGAAGATAGGGGAGATCAAACCGCTCCTTGACTCTTGGGTTCCTTGTAATGATGTTATTAGTTGAGTCGAGAATGGGCTTGAACGAACCTGCCATGCTAGCCAAGGTGATGACGTCGCACCGATCAATGAGTTCCTCCACCACGTCATCTTTCAGATCGGGGCAAGAATAACGGGGTCGTTTCCGTCATGTTCCCTCCATGGAGAAGATGATCGAACAATGGCAGAAGAAAGGGTGAAGGGCTGAAGGAAAATGGAGGAGGGAGAGGAAGAGTGTGCGACAGCAGTTCCAAATTGAGAGGGAAACACGAAGAGTCGGTGGACGGTTGCCAGTTTGCAATGGTTCACGAAGGGGCGCCCCGGCCTACACGTCGGTTCGGAAATACTCCTACTACTCGCTGTCGTCTCACTGATATGTGGAACGGGACCACATGTCAACGAAATATGGTGTGTAATTTCTCGCGCAAAATGCGATCTGGCCGCGTTGGCCCGAGGTGCCGCATTAGTTATCAGCCTTTTTTAATGGCGTGCCATTCAGTTTTGAAGCATGACTAACTTGTACTGTACGCAGAGAAAATATAAACTACTCTACCACTACTCCACCTCCAGTACTAGTAGTATAAAGAAGATATATAGGCTGGAGCTTCAGCGCTTTCTTGCCAAGGGCTGCCCACTTGCTTCTCACACTACCACCCTCTCTCCAGATCTAAAAAAGATGGCCCCTCTCTCCCTCCTCACCGGTGGTCACAGATCCGCCGAGGAAGAAAAGGACGTGCAGCGTTGTGTAACACCCCAAAAATTTAACCAGGTTTTAGTTATTAAAATTTTGCCTGCAAGAATATTTCTGTTGATTTCAGAACCTTTCTTTTAATATTAAGGAGTTTTTCCCAAGTGGAGCTTTCCAAAATATATTGGACTTCTATGCTCCGTATATAACTTTTCCTCATCAGTAGAATTATTTATTAAATTATTTCACCCTGAGCTTTATTCATTAAAATGACTTTCTTTAAGTTTTGGAGATCTTTTTGAACTACAACCAGTTGATAAAATTATCTAAAAATCCAACAAAATTTGGATATGTCATGTGATGTCTCTAAATCACTTTTGTGCAATAATATAATTATTTCATTGCATATTTTGAGTGTTACACCTGTTTTTCAAATCTGGTCCAGTGGGCACTTTTGCACTATAGCCTAATTAAATATTCCTCTAGAGCCTCCACCAAAATTATGGGATGTCAGTGGTAGCATGCCATCCAACTTTATGCAAAAACATAGTGTTGTTCTTTGGAAAAATTAAGTGTATCAACCTCTTCTTCATTTTGGACCAGACTTGTCTTTCTATTGCAACCCCATTCTTTCTTGCTCAAGTGACCTTGTGCTTTCTCATGCTTATAGTCAACCCTGCAAAACCCCTAAGTCCAGGAGCATGCACTCTTTGGAACACTTTTGTTCCATGTAATGATGCCATTTACTCCCTGTCCAGAATTGTAGTTTTGCAAAACTTGCACTAGCAAGTTTCTCCTTTTGGCAAACTAACTTCACCACCCTCTCATACATCCATAGAGACCCCACTCTGGGAGATTTGGCCACTCCAAGAACTGCCTAGGTGCCTTTGGCATTTTGTCAAACACCCTGAGTGCATAGCCAGATTTGGCATGATTTCAAGTTTACATTGTGAACTTGAGCCCCTGACCTATCCACCATGTCCCTTGATTCCCTTGCTAACCCTAGACTAGCCCTGGTTCTTGCCAGCCTCAACCGCGACCTCTAGGCTGCCCTGGCATTTCATCGAGCACGTCCCGGGCATGCTCTGGGCGCGCCCAGAGCGTGCGTTTGGCACGCACGTGCGCCCGAGCCGCCGCGTCCCGCCCCGCACTCACTCCGGTCCGTGACCGACCGCAGCCAGCATGCAGTGTCCCCTTCTGCACCCCCACGAGCCCCGCAGCCCTCGCCACGTCTCCGGCAGGCCAGCAGCTAGCCGCCACTTCCGCCCGACAGCTCTTGCGCTGGCCAGCGCCGCCCAAGCCACCTCCGCTCGCCAGCTCGCCCTTGGAGCAGTAGCCGCTCGTCCGCTAGCTCCTGCCGCCATCCCCAGCCTCGCCACGATGCCCTGCAGCTACAGAAGACGGTCGTCGGCGCCCTTATCCGCGGCCACTGCTGAATCGCCTCAACTCGCCTATTTAAGGAAGCCCCGAGCCCGTTCCCGCACACAGGCAACCTCAGGCCACCTCAATGGCGCTTCCCTAGCTCGCAATCGACCCGGGGAGGTTTTCTTCCCCGTCTCCGGCAACTCCTGCCGCCGCCACCGCCCCGGCCATTCCAGCACCACTAGGACCTCCCCCTCTCCACTCTCTCCACCAGGAGCCTTCTCTTCCTCTCGTGAACCCTTTCCCCTATTCGATTTTGATCAGGAACCACCACAGCCACAAAAGCACTTTGCTCCCGAGGCCTCCTCCGCCGCAAAGCTCACCGTCGGCGACTCCCTCCACCCCCGCCGACCCAACGACCACTGGGAGGACCGCCCCGGTCTTGCGGATCCATCTTGACTCTCTGGAGCCCGCGGGGAGCAGCCATTCGCCGGCGTTGATCGCCGCCGCCGCGCCTCTGTTCGGGCGAAGGAAGAAGAGGAGGCGATGGACTGGTCAAACCTGACCAGTGGGCCCCCCTGGACCCACTGTCAGTGACGCCGCCCTAGTCCACGTGGGTTAAGTGGAAGCGCATTTCCAAAGTACGCCTTCGACGTGTACGTATATATTCGAAACGTTTTCTTTTCTGTTTTTATTTAAATAGCAGATTTTGACCAAACTTTGACCGGCTATATCTTATTAAATACAACTCCAAATAAATTAATTCTTTTTCCTACCTCTCTCAAATATTGTCTAGTTTATTTTAAGATTTATTTGAAAAAATTTCAAAACAACTTTTTGTGCTGTTTTGATTTTGTGTGTTAATTCATATATATATTTTTTAAATAGGATTTTTGAAGATTTCAAGATGTTTTGGAATGCACCCTGCTTTCCCATGACCTGAAGGCAAGCATTCTGAACCTTGGTGTAATTTTTATGTGTGTTGTTTGACTCGGTGACAACACCACCCCGACACGAGCATACGTCATTTTATGTGAGGATGTGTTCCTACTCATGAGTGCATGTTAATGAATTTCATGCTAATGGAGTTGATATGGTTGTGATGGAAATCACCGTCATATGCCTTTCATGCAAACCGGGAGGAAAGCCGAGAAGGCCTCTGTCTTGGGTAGACACGGTCTTGTTCTTAGTTCTCCGTCGAGACGGTCGTGTCCGGTATGGCATGAGGGGGTATGTCGCGTGGTGTTTCTATCTGTTGGTTAAAGTATATGTATTGTTATGCTAATCATGCAGGAAATATTTCAACCTCCTGAGTCGACCGTAGATCGAGTCTTGTGCCAGTAACCCCCATACTTGCTTTGTACTACCACTCGTCTCTACAACAAGTAGGGTACGGTTCAGTAAGTTGTCAACCCCTTTCCTAGCACACATCGTACAGAGAGGCCATGGTGGAAGATACTGGAGGCATCCGGTAGTCATGCCACCGGGTCCGGGAGCATGGGTGTTTCGGTTGTAGCCGAAGGGGGCAGCTCCCCAGTTTGCGCGCGGTATAAATTTTGTGATCCCATGTTACGTCGAGGTTGTAGCCTCCCCACTTAGAGTTTTGCTTGACAGGTGTCGTGGGTGATTCCAGACACATGTGAGTTAAGCTGGTGTGTGCAAGTTAGGTGTGTTTCCAACTAAAAGGCCGTGGACGGAATTAGTTCAGATGGACTAAAGGAATCCATTACTCGTGGGTAAAGAGTACACCCTCTGCAGAGATTAAACCTATTCGAATAGCCGTGTCCATGGTTAAGGATTACAGTCTGGGATGGGTCAAGTGTCGGTCTTAGTGTCGGTCTTCGGAGGTGAAAATGTTAAACTAGAACTGGAATCACGACTTGTGACTTGAGATAATTTATGATTATTATTTTTGTTGTGGACTAACCCGTGATATTATTGGTATTATCGAATATCCCTGGGATGGTTCTACCTCCTGGATATTCACTGTGTTTTCTTTTAAAGCCCTTTATGTGGTGTCGCTAAGACGCCCGATTGTGGCATTTCTTTTAAAGCCCTTTATGTGGTGTCGCTAAGACGCCCGACTGTGGCATTTCTTTTAAAGCCCTTTATGTGGTGTCGCCAAGACGCCCGACTGTGGCATTTCTTTTAAAGCCCCTTTATGTTATTTATTTCATAACTTTAATACTACTATGTTATTGCATATTCATAAATAACATGCTTGCACGCATCAGAGTTTTATTTATCTTTTGTGACTGACGTCATGAGCATAAAATATTTTCAGCACATCATTGTTATATTATACCTGTGTTCATAATGTTTGCGAGTACATTCAAAGTACTCACTGGCTTGTCCCTGGCTATTCACTTGGCCCGATTTTCTTGCACAGAGAGGAGCGACCGTGGCGACAGCCCCGGAACCTAAGCAACAGTGATAGTTGCCTCGCGAAGATAGGAGTTAACCTGGTCAGCTATTCCTGTGGGAATTGGAGTCCCATAGACCCTGATGATCCACAAACCGCTTCCGCCATCAATCACTAGAACCATATTGTTGTACTCACAGGCCAAAATGGTCTTGTACTACATATTTTGTATTTTGCTTGGAATTTCTATAACAAGTTGGTGCCTCATCAGCTAACAGTTATCCTGGGGCTGGTGAGCACAAGGGCCATTTTCTAGAAATTAATACTCGAAGAATCGGTCCCCACAAACTTGGTATCAGAGCCAGGCTGACCATTGGCTAATCCTATCTTAGCCAGGTCAAAAAACTTAGGCAAACCAACCTACCAGACCCTAACCAAAACCTCAGCCAAGCTTCCCGTGCAAGATAGCCACACTGTGATCCCAACACTTTTGGCAGTCGGTGCCTAACCTATCAGCCTAGCCTGTCGATCACACACTAGTGAACGATGGCAAAAATGTCTCATTCGCAAGCGTGTGAAGGAAGACTCCGTTCCCTTTTCTATAAAAAGGGCACGCTAGCCTCAACCCAGCACAGCACAGCCTCTTCCCCAACCTAGCCACAATGCCTGGTCCCATAGTGCACAATGAGACCATAGCAACCAACCTTGGAGGTTTCGTGACCATACTCGCAAACCTCACCCGTCGTGCCTATGCGTTAGAAGAGCCCCCAGAATATGTTGTGTACCAAGGTCCCATGAGCGGTGAGGACCGCCAATTATGGGCCACTGTGCACATCTACGGTAGGGGTCTGTCGCCAAAACGCCCCTACAGGTTCACCGGAAGAACAACTTCCTTCGAGCCACAAGCCATCCAGCTAGCTGCTCGGGAGGCTATAGTTCAACTCCGGCAGTTGTCGCCCAGAGTTAACTGTCGCTCGTTCTACTACTACCCCAAGCATGAAGGGTATGGTAGACCACCGCAAGTTGCCAACGGAGATCACGAGACGGATCCCGCATTGTTGCACCTAGTGCGCTATGTAAGTGCACTAGAGGCACTGTTTGACCAGATCACCATTGATCTGATCGCAGCTCGAGGAGAGCTGGTTCGTAGAGCCCCGGCAAGCAGGGAAACCGAGCCCGACGCCGACAACCCAGTCGTGCTGTTCGGACACCCGATCGAGGCCCTGAGGTCAGCTCCAGCCAGCGGCCAAGGTGTCTTGATGACCCCAGAAGTGCTTCGTCACCTTTTGGGAGCACACTCCAACGGGATTGTGGCCAACAATCCCCGCGATGGTCATCATCGCTACCCCGACCCTACAGTTCCTCCACCATCTCCGACTAATCCCGACAGTGAGACATGTGGAGAAGCCTCGACATCCACCAGGCAGGCCCGTTTAGACATAAACAAGGTAGACTAAGCCGTACTAGTAGTACCGAGTCTTAGTGTATCCTCGCTTGTAATCGTGCGACCTTGTATATTAATGCAGCCTGTCGTTGTGCCTCTGTTTTAATATTAGCCTTGCGTGTTTTGTCAGCGCATAGTTGCACATTTTCCGGGCACAGCTACCAAAACCAACCCCGACGACACCCACAGTAACACGTCTCTTTATGAGATATGTGTATCTCTGACACTGACCCCGACCTTTGGAGGTGATCTGGCAAATTTATTACCTTTCACCACGGTAAATAAACCAACCCAGATGCTATATAAGAAAGGCCACCTTGTGATCTTACCCAGCAACCCTCACCTCGTGCACCACTCTCGCAACCATTTCTTGCCATGCCGAGCCCTAGTATTTATCGGAGAACCCCAGATGCAACCCCAGGTAGCTTTGTCAAAATATTGTGGGACTTTACCTGCAGTACCATGGGTTCTACCCAGCCACCCCAGTACGAGCTGTTCAAATCGAGAATCACCCCTTCCACCTCAGAATATTGGGCAGTAGTACACATCCGTCCTGTAGACTCCAACCAAGATCCAACGGAGGTTTCCTTCGTGGGGAAATCTATGCCAACCCCACGCCTGGCCATAGAAGCTGCTGCGAAGGAAGCAATTGCTCGCCTTCGATTCGCGGTACCCTATGCCTGCGAACGAGGATATTATTATTTTCCAAGCCGTGCAGCACTCGGAGGAGTGACATCTTTTCCCGGTGGGCGGATTGAGAGAGACCCAGTGCTAGCCAACCTTATCCAGTACATCATCGCTCAAGAGCATTTGAACCAGCGAGTGATGGATTATCTCCAGAGTCTCACTGATTTGAATCCTCAGATTGCCATCGGCAGACCACTGAGGCCCGACCCGAAGAGATACATACATCGACTGATCAATCCACTTCCTCCGATAGAAGAGGAGTGTATTCCATTGCCAGAGACTTTTTCTCGAGACCCCGTCCAGTTACCTTTCTCATTTTAGACGTCACTGATGTGTTTGTATTGCAGCATTTATTATTACGTTGTAACTTATGCATGGTACCTCGAATTTGTGTGACGAGTCGAATATTTAGTTTCTACTTATATGAGTGGTTTTCTTCTTGAGTAACCTGTGTAGCCACGAAAATCCTGGAATGAGATTTCTTTTCCCTGAGTTGCTGCATCATTTATCCTCTCACGACATGGATTATTTTTTATTCACGCAGCACCACGGCAGCAGACCCATGACCACTCGGACTCTTACACTGCTTGCAAATACACGCAACCATGTTGCATCTCACCAACCACCCCTCTAAGTACTCCACATGCCTCCAAGGGAGAGATTAGCGGATAATCATCCGGATACTAATCACCTCCGGCACGCTGATAACGGTGAATAACCGGAATTACACCTAATCCCCGTGATCACCGCCACCGTGGAGAGCCAGCACCCGAGCGGCAGCATCACGGCGATCATCAAAGATCATCGTGCACAGGAGCACAGAGAGCCCCAGCACTGCCGCCAGCCCTCCACACACAAGGATCACATACCAGTCCGGCACCGTCTCCGCCATTGGAGCCTCGTCTCGAGCTCCGATAAGCAGTAATGGAGGAGAAGGAGGAGGAGTAATGAGGCCAAGCGCGAAGATGAGGAAGGAGCACCGCGGTCGTTTTATAGCTCGAGATCGATGGACGGTGGGCGAAGTCCACCAGCGCCGCTCGTCGCCCGGTCGCCGGTGTTCGGAGGCGAATCCGCGAGCAGTGCCAACAGCGCACTGGCCCGCGAGGTGAGTGCACACTGCATCGGCAGCAAGCGCGCCGCGCACTACCGCAGTACGGCCTAGATGCCCTAAGCGCTAAACATCGCCAGTGGAGAAAGCCGGGAAAGCGCGTGGGAGAGAGGAAGAAGAGAGAGCTAGAGGAAGAAGGAGAGACTGACAGTGGGCCTTGGTCCCACCTGTCAGGTAAAGGGAGCTCTATGCTCTCGGGTACGACCAGCGTATTGTGGAATTTAGAATTTATTCTAAATTCACTACGTCCAGCGTAGAAATCGCTCATTTTCCTAAGCATGGATTTTTCCACACAACGCAAGTATCCCACACTGTAGTTCCTCACCACTTATTGCCCTCTCACTGTAGCCACATTTTACTGCTTAAGTAAAATGATCTTTTGTCCAGGTAAAAGTATTTTGTTTTACAACCCTTAGCAAATATCGGGGAAGAGATTTTTCTTAAGGGGGTTAGTAATTCTAACACCCCAAAAATTTAACCAGGTTTTAGTTATTAAAATTTGGCCAAGAGTTTAAAATTTTGCCTGCAAGAATATTTCTGTTGATTTCAGAACCTTTCTTTTAATATTAAGGAGTTTTTCCCAAGTGGAGCTTTCCAAAATATATTGGACTTCTATGCTCCCTATATAACTTTTCATAATCAGTAGAATTATTTATTAAATTATTTCACCCTGAGCTTTATTCATTAAAATGACTTTCTTTAAGTTTTGGAGCTCTTTTTGAACTACAACCAATTGATAAATTTATCTAAAAATCCAACCAAATTTGGAGATGTCATGTGATGTCTCTAAATCACTTTTGTGCAATAATATAATTATTTCATTGCATATTTTGAGTGTTACACCTGTTTTTCAAATCTGGTCCAGTGGGCACTTTTGCACTATAGCCTAATTAAATATTCCTCTAGAGCCTCCACCAAAATTATGGGATGTCAGTGGTAGCATGCCATCCAACTTTATGCAAAAACATAGTGTTGTTCTTTGGAAAAATTAAGTGTATCAACCTCTTCTTCATTCTGGACCAGACTTGTGTTTTCTACTGCAACCCCATTCTTTCTTGCTCAAGTGACCTTGTGCTTTCTCATGCTTATAGTCAACCCTGCAAAACCCCTAAGTCCAGGAGCATGCACTCTTTGGAACACTTTTGGTCCATGTAATGATGCCATTTACTCCCTGTCCAGAATTGTAGTTTTGCAAAACTTGCACTAGCAAGTTTCTCCTTTTGGCAAACTAACTTCACCACCCTCTCATACATCCATAGAGACCCCACTCTGGGAGATTTGGCCACTCCAAGAACTGCCTAGGTGCCTTTGGCATTTTGTCAAACACCCTGAGTGCATAGCCAGATTTGGCATGATTTCAAGTTTACATTGTGAACTTGAGCCCCTGACCTATCCACCATGTCCCTTGATTCCCTTGCTAACCCTAGACTAGCCCTGGTTCTTGCCAGCCTCAACCGCGACCTCTAGGCTGCCCTGGCATTTCATCGAGCACGTCCCGGGCATGCTCTGGGCGCGCCCAGAGCGTGCGTTTGGCACGCACGTGCGCCCGAGCCGCCGCGTCCCGCCCCGCACTCACTCCGGTCCGTGACCGACCGCAACCAGCACGCAGTGTCCCCTTCTGCACCCCCACGAGCCCCGCAGCCCTCGCCACGTCTCCAGCAGGCCAGCAGCTAGCCGCCACTGCCGCCCGACAGCTCCTGCGCTGGCCAGCGCCGCCCAAGCCACCTCCGCTCGCCAGCTCGCCCTTGGAGCAGTAGCCGCTCGTCCGCTAGCTCCTGCCGCCATCCCCAGCCTCGCCACGATGCCCTGCAGCTACAGAAGACGGTCGCCGGCGCCCTTATCCGCGGCCGCCGCTGAACCACCTCGACTCGCCTATTTAAGGAAGCCCCGAGCCCGTTCCCGCACACAGGCAACCTCAGGCCACCTCAATGGCGCTTCCCTAGCTCGCAATCGACCCGGGGAGGTTTTCTTCCCCGTCTCCGGCAACTCCTGCCGCCGCCACCGCCCCGGCCATTCCGGCACCACTAGGACCTCCGCCTCTCCACTCTCTCCACTAGGAGCCTTCTCTTCCTCCCGTGAACCCTTTCCCCTACTCGATTTTGATCGAGAACCACCACAGCCACAAAAGCACTTTGCTCGCGAGGCCTCCTCCGCCGCGAAGCTCACCGTCGGCGACTCCCTCCACCCCCGCCGACCCAATGACCATCGGGAGGACCGCCTCGGTCTTGCGGATCCATCTTGACTCTCTGGAGCCCGCGGGGAGCAGCCATTCGCCGGTGTTGATCGCCGCCGCCGCGCCTCCGTTCGGGCGAAGGAAGAAGAGGGAGGGATGGACTGGTCAAACCTGACCAGTGGGCCCCCTGGACCCACTGTCAGCGATGCCGCCCCAGTCCACGTGGGTTAAGTGGAAGCGCATTTCCAAAGTACGCCTTCGACGTGTACGTATATATTCGAAACATTTTCTTTTCTGTTTTTATTTAAATAGCAGATTTTGACCAAACTTTGACCGGCTATATCTTATTAAATACAACTCCAAATAAATTAATTCTTTTTCCTACCTCTCTCAAATATTGTCTAGTTTATTTTAAGATTTATTTGAAAAAATTTCAAAACAAGTTTTTGTGCTGTTTTGTTTTGTGTGTTAATTCATATATTTTTTTTTTAAATAGGACTTTTGAAGATTTCAAGATGTTTTGGAATGCACCCTGCTTTCCCATGACCTGAAGGCAAGCATTCTGAACCTTGGTGTAATTTTTGTGTGTGTTGTTTGACTCGGTGACAACACCACCCCGACACGAGCATACATCATTTTATGTGAGGATGTGTTCCTACTCATGAGTGCATGTTAATGAATTTCATGCTAATGGAGTTGATATGGTTGTGATGGAAATCACCGTCATATGCCTTTCATGCATATCGGGAGGAAAGCCGAGAAGGCCTCTGTCTTGGGTAGACACGGTCTTGTTCTTAGTTCTCCGTCGAGACGGTCGTGTCCGGTATGGCATGAGGGGGTATGTCGCGTGGTGTTTCTATCTGTTGGTTAAAGTATATGTATTGTTATGCTAATCATGCAGGAAATATTTCAACCTCCTGAGTCGACCGTAGATCGAGTCTTGTGCCAGTAACCCCCATACTTGCTTTGTACTACCACTCGTCTCTACAACAAGTAGGGTACGATTCAGTAAGTTGTCAACCCCTTTCCTAGCACACACCGTACAGAGAGGCCATGGTGGAAGATACTGGAGGCATCCGGTAGTCATGCCATCGGGTCTGGGAGCATGGGTGTTTCGGTTGTAGCCGAAGGGGGCAGCTCCCCAGTTTGCGCGCGGTATAAATTTTGTGATCCCATGTTACGTCGAGGTTGTAGCCTCCCCACTTAGAGTTTTGCTTGACAGGTGTCGTGGGTGATTCCAGACACATGTGAGTTAAGCTGGTGTGTGCAAGTTAGGTGTGTTTCCAACTAAAAGGCCGTGGATGGAATTAGTTCAGATGTACTAAAGGAATCCATTACTCGTGGGTAAAGAGTACACCCTTTGCAGAGATTAAACCTATTCGAATAGTCGTGTCCATGGTTAAGGATTACAGTCTGGGATGGGTCAAGTTTCGGTCTTAGTGTCGGTCTTCGGAGGTGAAAATGTTAAACCAGAACTGGAATCACGACTTGTGGCTTGAGATAATTTATGATTATTATTTTTGTTGTGGACTAACCCGTGATATTATTGGTATTATCGAATATCCCTGGGATGGTTCTACCTCCTGGATATTCACTGTGTTTTCTTTTAAAGCCCTTTATGTGGTGTCGCTAAGACGCCTGACTGTGGCATTTCTTTTAAAGCCCTTTATGTGGTGTCGCTAAGACGTCTGACTGTGGCATTTCTTTTAAAGCCCTTTATGTGGTGTTGCTAAGACGCCCGACTATGGCATTTCTTTTAAAGCCCTTTATGTAGTGTCGCTAAGACGCCTGACTGTGGCATTTCTTTTAAAGCCCTTTATGTGGTGTCGCTAAGACGCCCGACTGTGGCATTTCTTTTAAAGCCCTTTATGTGGTGTCGCTAAGACGCCCGACTGTGGCATTACTTTTAAATCCCTTTATGTGGTGTCGCTAAGACGCCCGACTGTGGCATTTCTTTTAAAGCCCTTTATGTGGTGTCGCTAAGTCGCCCGACTATGGAATTTCTTTTAAAGCCCTTTATGTGGTGTCGCCAAGACGCCCGACTATGGAATTTCTTTTAAAGCCCCTTTATGTTATTTATTTCATAATTTTAATACTACTATGTTATTGCATATTCATAAATAACATGCTTGCATGCATCAGAGTTTTATTTATCTTTTGTGACTGACGTCATGAGCATAAAATATTTTCAGCACATCATTGTTATATTATACCTGTGTTCATAATGTTTGCGAGTACATTCAAAGTACTCACTGGCTTGTCCCTGGCTATTGTCTTGGCCAGATTTTCTTGCGCGGAGAGGAGCGACCGTGGCGACAGCCCCGGAACCTAAGCAACGGTGATAGTAGCCTCCCGAAGATAGGAGTTAACCTGGTCAGCTGTTCCTGTGGGAATTGGAGTCCCATAGACACTGATGATCCACAAACCGCTTCCGCCGTCAATCACTAGAACCATATTGTTGTACTCACAGGCCAGAATGGTCTTGTACTACATATTTTGTATTTTGCTTGGAATTTCTTGTAACAAGTTGGTGCCTCATTAGCTAACAGTTATCCTGGGGCTGGTGAGCACAAGGGCCATTTTCTGGAAATTAATACCTGGAGAATCGGTCCCCACACGTTGACGCACTCGTCGTCAGCGAGCGAGGTCACGCACTGACGACAAGTCCGTCCTCTCAGACCTAGCGCCCACGCGGGATTGCTGCCATAGTGTGTGCGGAGGACGGCGACCACGAGCGAAGTCACTTCCCGCCGACCCTCAGGTATGCTACCTCTTTTCTAACCATACCCTTGTTCTATTGCCCCATCTGGCACGTCGTTGCATGTAGATCTTTTCCCACTCCACCATCTTCCCAATTTGCTATCCTCTGCTCTGCTGGCCACACAGACAAAAACCATAATTTGCACTATTAAAGGAGACCCTACTTCATGCAGACTAATGCATGTCTGGGTTGAATAAGGAAAGGAAGGGAGACTATACTGTCCAAGAGAGTAGGCATCAAACCCGCATCTAGGTTGAAAGGGGGAAATCAGTAGCTAAGGAACGAGTCTCATGTCTCTTGGTTGAAGAAGGGTAGAAAGGCATGACAACGCAATAGAGAATGACCAGGTCGATCGGTTTGTTGTCCTCACATAGGAAAAAGGTGGCTAAAGAGAACAAAAATGGGATGTAATCCACATATGCTGCCTAGATATTTGTTGCTCTGGGCAACCATACCTCCCTCACCACTCTGCGTTCGTGGAGGTACATCGTACTGGTGCGCCCACTGTCCGAATGGGCCTCCCATGCTCTTATTGCCACTTTTTTTTGCTGTTAGTATAACGCCAGCAGTCAAGTCAAGCAAACTACTCTACTGTTGCACTAGCCACTGGTTTAGTGTATATTTATAGTATTTGAATGGTGTTGCATTAGCGTATGGACATAAATAAAGTGTGGCAAGCTTTCCCAGATATGTGCTCAAGAAAACTACTACCTGTTTTTCTAAATACTAGATGTTTGGGTACTTTAAATTGAACCGTGAAAATGTCTTATATTAAGGAACGGAGGGTGTAGAGTTCACTCAAATTATCTCGGTAAAGCTAGTCACACCCTTGTTAAAATTAATGTTCATTATGTTATCGGAGGAGGTATGTATGTTTGTCTCTAATGCCTGTCTACTACATACCCGACATCATGATGTAATGTTAAGTCATTTCCTTTTGTATAGTGTAACTAAATTGTCAAGGCAGTGATGGCATTTTATTTTAGTAGAACTGCACAAAATTTGCTTAAAAGAAGAGGAAAGGTCAGGAATGGCTCAGTTTTTCAGAAAAAAACTATGTATGCCTTCCTGACATCAGCCGTTGTTGCTTTATTTATTCCTTCAAACAGGTGGTTAGAAACAGTCTTGCTACCTTTTCCCATTAAGAAATTGGAATGCTTATATTTGTGAGTCTATGCTTCAACTAGTGCCACTTCTATAGTAATCACACTTTCAATATCTATGCAAACAGGGATGCTCGATTTTAGTGGAGCTGCACAAAAAGTCCAACTGGTTCAACATTAGGAGCATGTTTTTTTCCAATCCTTTATATCCAATTGGTGGCACTATGAGCTGTTCATTACAAAGGTACATGGTTTGCTACTATCTTGCTACTCTTTTTGTACTGTCATTAGATAGTAATACTAGTGGTTTGCATGTGAATTTATTGGCAGGGTGGACCTACATTGGAGGTGCAGGACAGGATTCAATGATTGGATGCTCAATTTCGGTTGTATCGATTTCACCTCTTCCATCACTGCGAACATGGTGTGGTATATGTTTACTAGCTGCTTGATATTTGTGCAGACAGAGATGTCTGCCCGTTGCTATTTTGCAAACAAACAAAGTGTCCGCAATTTTGGTTGAACTGCACAAGAGAATAGTATAGTCACTGCATGCAATGCCATTTGAAAATAGACACAAAGATTGGATAGTCACTTCATGGACTGCAGAAAAGTAGTACTATACTATTTACTGGCCAACACTTGGTGCTTCATTGCTTTGGTCTGATTATACAATGGGCATCATTTTCCCTAAGTTAAAGTTTGTATTCCAAAAATAGTCTTGCGGTGTGATCAAGAGAAGACCAAATCATATTGCAGTGGATGTTCCTCCATCATGTGTGGTTCATTCTCATGGTTCCAGCTGTTGGTGAAACCACTTACGTTTGCAAGAGGAATTGTAGACTTCACAAACAAATTTGTCTTTCAGTCTGTACTGAATGTTGGCCAAGAGAAGCATCCATGTTAGTAGGAAGAACAAATGTTTTTTCTAGATCTTTGCTTTTGGAGCTACATATTTGTATATGATCTGTGAATCATTGAGATGCATTAACATGTTGATCTTATGTATGGGAATCGTACTAGTTAGTTTTAGTTGCAACGCAAGATCCGAAGTGGCTGATCTTTGCTTTTGGAGCTACATATTTGTATATGATCTGTGAATCATTGAGATGCATTAATAGTTACTTATTTCTGTTCGCTCAGTGTTTACAAGTTACTGATCGATCACTAGCTAGCCTACAAATGCGCTCCTGGCAGTTTTATTTGAGATGCAAGATGCGAAGTGGCAGTTTTTTGAATAAAAATGCCTACCTCTGAAAAAACTGACAAGCTACACTATCGATCCTACACGGATAAAAATGCCTACCTCTGAAGAAACTGACAAGCTACACTATCGATCCTACACGGATAAATAGCGTATCACACACGTACTACCTCCTTTCCGGTTTGCAGGCCTCAATTCAAGAAACAACCTACTTGATCCTACACGAATAAATAGCGGATCATGCACGTACTAGTACCTCCTTTCCGGTTTGCAGGGCTTAATTCAAACCTCTCACCAACCAAGGTACTCCCTCCATCCGGGTTTATTAGTCCCGTGAGCAAAGCAGCAAGACCAAGGCATTGCAACAATTAACGGCATGCAGAAGTTTAAGCCTAATTAATTCCAGCGATTTAAGTGGCTGCATGTGTGCCTTCGGCTGCGACTCATTGCATGCTGCTTCGCATACTGCCTGCGAGCGATTCTGAGTGCCTGCATGCAGCCGGCCGTAATTAAGGCAGCTAACTGATGCGAAAAAAGATACGCTTTAATTGTTGCGAGCTTTTTAAATCCGTGAAATCATTATTGACAAGGAGGGAGATGATTCGAGTTCACTCGTTTGACCGCCATGCCGGCGTGCGACCAGACGGGATGGGACGACACAGTCATAATTTTAGTTTCCCTAGTTTTCCACGGCAAGCTGGCGCACTAAGCCATTATGCATTGAATTCCGATGATCGTTGCGCTACCTTCCCCCTACAAGTACTATTTCTCGGCATTCTCCAGTGCCACCGTGACCCAACTCGCCATATCCTCATAAGCCCCCACCAGCCCGACATCGCTCGTCACGTCTGCCATGCCCCCGCCCGTCCGCGGTAGGCGACACCGGAGGCGGTCACCGCCGGAACTAGTGTTCGGTTTTTCACCGGAAGGCAGACGGAGGGAGGAGGCATTCTATCTGTCTTTAGATGGCAATGCGCAGATCGAGGAGTTGTTGGAGCGCGACCGCATGGCGGAGGAGCAGGAGTTGTTGGAGCATGACCGCCTGGCGGAGGAGCAGCGTATCACCTATTTGCGCCGCCAGCGGGACATGGAGCAGCAGCGCACCGACGCTCTGAGTCGCGAGCAAAGCGCCAGCAACTGGGCCGACTACATGGAGGCCGGCGCCTGGCAAATAGCCCTGGAGGCTGTCGGGCATGCACGCGTTCGTGACGCCGATTTATACTACCAGCTCATCAAGTGGGTTTCCCGCTTGGAAGCCACAGCTTCGGTGGACCACGCCGGCATGGAAAGGGCCAACGCGCGCGAGCAATGCGCCCTCTCGCACCTCTGGCAAGTCCGAGGTGAGGCGCAGGACGCCGGTGCCAGCGTTTAGCGTGTACCGCCGGCATTGTCTAGTTAGCTAAGAGTAAGTTAGTACTTTTCTAGTGGGAGTAGATAGTTAACTTGGCTATGATGGTTGTTGAGGGAGTCCCGGACTA
Organism: Triticum aestivum; assembly: GCF_018294505.1. Lineage (NCBI taxonomy): Eukaryota > Viridiplantae > Streptophyta > Magnoliopsida > Poales > Poaceae > Triticum > Triticum aestivum. Next base: position 556,355,968 of record NC_057801.1, read on the forward strand.
GGGGGTGTCCGGATAGCCGAACTATCATCATCGGCCGGACTCCAAGACTATGAAGATACAAGATTGAAGACTTCGTCCCGTGTCCGGATGGGACTTTCCTTGGCGTGGAAGGCAAGCTTGGCGATACGGATATGTAGATCTCCTACCTTTGTAACCAACTCTGTGTAACCCTAGCCCTCTTCGGTGTCTATATAAACCGGATGGCTGTAGTCCATAGGACGAACAACAATCATACCATAGGCTAGCTTCTAGGGTTTAGCCTCCTTGATCTCGTGGTAGATCTACTCTTGTAACCCACATCATCAATATTAATCAAGCAGGACGTAGCGTTTTACCTCCATCAAGAGGGCCCGAACCTGGGTAAAACATCGTGTCCCTCGTCTCCTGTTACCATCCGCCTAGACGCACAGTTCGGGACCCCCTACCCGAGATCCGCCGGTTTTGACACCGACATTGGTGCTTTCATTGAGAGTTCCTCTGTGCCGTCGCGATCAGGAAGGATGCCTTTTCCCGTCTTTAAAGACGGCACCGTCGTAAAGGGAGCTTTGGCCGCCGGCCAAATTGTCCGGCTAGGTGGTTTTCTTATGACCGCCTGTTTGGCCACCGCTCCGACGATGACCTCTCAGGTCATCAAAAGCGATCTTCACGTCAGCTCGGAATTCGCCGAGCTGTTAGATCCGATTGAGTTCTCCTCTGTAAACGAGCTCTTGGATCGCATCGCCGCCCTGGGAGTCGCTACAGACTACGATCAGATTGGGCTTAAAACCGATCTGAGAGAGATTAACTCTCCTCAAGCTACCCACCACGTTGTCGTGGTAGAGGGACAATGCGGCGACCCTTCTTCTACGTTGAAAACCAACTATGTCCGGATTCCTGCAGAGGGACGAACGCTAATCAAATACTGAACTTAGAGTCAGGCATCGGACTAGATTCGTTGGAAAGCATCCAGCAAATCAAGCTTCCAAATCCGGAAACTTCTTGGCCTTTGAGCCTCAGATCGGGCGGGGTTCTGAACTTGATTCCACCCGCCCACCCAAACATAAGCGATCTCTCTCGAATACGGCAAGAGCCCGATGAAACAGTACATCATTACTGGGCCAGATTCCTCCTGGTTATGAACAGGATAAAGGACTGCTGCGAAGAAAGCGCGATTTCAATTTTCTGCAACAATTGCACGGACAAGGAAATCATGAACACCATAAGTCGTCGCGAAGTTACACACTTCGTTGACCTAGCGACCATCGTACAAAAATATTGTGCGGTGGAGAGCGCCAGGAACACTGAAGCTAGGTTTTGGGATAGTCCGGCCTTGACTACAACCCTAGTCCGAAGTAAAAGGGTGCGCCATACTCAAGCACCTGGGTTAAAAACCAAAAAGCAAATAACCCCTAAAGGGCATGGAACCATACTGGAGGGCTGGCTCAATGGACCCTGCACAATCCATAGTACGGAGGGCGCCACTCCAACACACAGCCTTCGAGCATGTTGGATACTACGGCATGTGGCCAAAAGTGGCGAAGGCTTTTTAGCCCCGGGCAAACAGCCCAGCAGTACCGGTACGGTATTAACAGTCTTCGAGACTTTCACATCAAATAACATGCGAAAACAAACAATCCGCGGCCTCGCCGAAGTCTACCAAGTAGCAACAGCAAATCCATGGAGTGACACGGCTATCACCTTCAACGCCAGCGACGAACCTAAATTCCGAACAGCTAGAGCACCAGCCGCATTGGTCCTCAGTCCGATAGTAGACGGCTTTCGCCTTACCAAGGTACTCATGGATGGCGGCAGCGGATTAAACCTCATCTACGAGGAAACCCTTCAAAAAATGGATATTGACAGGAGCCGCATCGAGCGAAGCAGCACAACCTTCAGAGGGATAATCCCTAGTCGAGAAGTACGCTGCACAGGAAAAATCACACTAGATGTAGTGTTCGGCTCACCGGACAATTACAGGTCCGAGGAGGTCACGTTCCAAGTGGCCCCATTCGGCAGCGGATATCACGCTTTGTTAGGGCGAGAGGCATTCACAATCTTCCAAGCTATACCCCACTACGGGTACATGAAGCTCAAAATGCCCGGACCCAATGGGATAATCACTCTTGCCAGTGATCCAGATACAACACCCCGCGCTGAAAATAAGACAGCCACACTGGCCCTAGAGGCATTGTCCGAAGCCCTAGCGGTAGAGGAACTAACTACGCTGCGCTCCACGGTGGCTAGGGACGATGTGATACTCGATAAGAGGTCCAAGTCCACCTCTTTTAAACCAGCAGACGAAATAGTCAAATTTCAGGTCCATCCAACGGACCCCACAAAGACGGCCTCCATTGGGGCACAATTAAGTCCTGATGTCGAAGCCGCACTACGAGAATTCCTTCGGGAAAATTGGGACATTTTTGCCTGGCACCCTTCAGACATGCCAGGAATCCCACGCAGGCTGGCAGAGCACAGCCTAAACATCCTCAAAGGATTCAAGCCGGTCAAACAAGCTCTTCGGCGATTTTCCGAACCCAAAAGACAGGCAATGGGAGAGGAGCTAGCCAAACTCTTAGAAGCCGGATTCATCAGAGATATAAAACATCCGGACTGGCTAGCCAATCTAGTAATGGTACCAAAAAAGGACAAATCCTGGCGCCTCTGCGTCGATTTTAAAGACCTTAACAAGGCCTGTCCAAAGGACCCTTTCCCCCTCCCTCGCATCGACCAAATCATCGATGCTACCGCAGGGCACGATTCATTATGCTTCCTCGACGCATACTCCGGATACCATCAAATCAAGATGGCGGAGAAAGACCAGGCCGCAACGGCATTCATTACTCCATATGGGCCATTCTGCTTCAACACAATGCCCTTCGGACTCAAAAACGCCGCCGCAACATATCAGTGCATGATTCAAACATGTCTGGCTACCCAGATAGGCAAAACAGTAGAGGCATACGTAGACGATGTGGTCGTCAAGACCAAACACGTCGAAACTCTAGTAGAAGACTTGAGGGTGACATTTGACAACCTCCGAGCATATGACATTAAGCTCAATCCGGAAAAATGTGTCTTCGGCATACCAGCCGGAAAGCTCTTGGGCTTCATCGTATCCGGTAGAGGAATTGAAGCAAACCCGGCCAAAATCCGAGCTCTGTCACAATTGGATATCCCAAAGGACCTCAAGCAAATACAAAAACTAACCGGAGGCATAGCGGCCTTAAGTCGCTTCATCTCCTGTTTGGGAGAAAAGGCTCTGCCCCTCTACCGCCTCCTCCGGTGCACCGAACATTTTGAATGGACGGATGCTGTGACAGCCAGACTCGAAGAAATAAAGGCCATACTGGTAACAAATCCGGTCCTGGCCGCACCCAACCTGGGCGAACCTATGTTATCATATATCGCAGCAACACATCAAGTTGTCAGCGCGGTACTCGTCGTCGAGCGAGAGACAGAAGGGCACATATTCCCTCTTCAAAAACCAGTGTACTACGTATCCATTGTTCTAACTCCATGCAAGTCCCGGTACCCACATTATCAAAAGATAGCGTATGCGGTGTTCATGGCATCCCGAAAGCTGCGACACTACTTTCAAGAGTGTTCCATAACGGTGGCCACCGAAGTACCTCTCAACGATATTATAAACAATCGCGACGCAACGGGCAGGATTGCAAAAATGGCTATTGAGCTCTTACCATTTGACATAACCTATAAACCACGGCGAGCTATAAAGTCGCAGGTTCTGGCTGACTTCGTTGCCGAATGGACCGAAGCCGAACTCCCTAAAGAGTATGGCGCATACTCCAATTGGATCATGCATTTTGACGGATCCAAAATGTTGGCTGGCTTGGGGGCTGGTGTCGTCCTGACGTCCCCAACCGGAGACACAATCCAATACGTACTTCAAATAATGTACATGGACTCCAACAACGCAGCCGAATACGAGGCCCTTCTGCATGGCCTCCGGATGGCAATCTCCATGGGCATTCAACGCCTAGAGGTGCGTGGGGATTCAAACCTCGTAATATCCCAAGTAAATGGAGACTTTGACGCCAAAGATCCAAAAATGGCAGCTTACCGCAACGCCGTCCTAAAAATGTCAGCTCGGTTCGAAGGACTCGAATTCCACCATATAGCCCGGGATAATAACCAGGCAGCAAACGTGTTAGCGCGCATCGGCGCGAAACGAGACGCCATCCCTCCAAACATCTTCCTGGAACGGCTCTTTAAGCCATCTGTGTTATGGGAAGAGGAGTCCGGAAATAATAATCCGGAGCCAGCTACATCACCTAACTTAGACCATTCTGACACAATCGGTGGCTCAGCCATTGAAATAACACCTTCAGCTCACGAAATAATGGAAGTAATTGCCCCGTGGACAGAACCATTCCTAGCCTACTTAATTCGGCAGGAACTTCCCGAAGACCAAAATGAGGCCCGCTGCATTGTTCGGCGATCTAAAGCCTACAAGGTCCATGAGGGAGAACTTTATAAGAAAGGCACAACCGGAGTCCTTCAAAGGTGTATCTCCGAAGAGGAGGGGCGGAATCTCCTGGCTGAAATTCACGCCGGACTCGGCGGGGACCATGCTGCAGCCCGGGCCCTTGTAGGCAAGGCCTTCCGTACAGGATTTTATTGGCCGACAGCCCGGGCAGATGCTCAGGACTTGGTCCAACGATGCGTCGGTTGCCAGCTCTTTGCTAATCAGAGCCATATGCCACCCACCGCCCTCAAAACTATACCCATTACCTGGCCGTTCACGGTCTGGGGGCTTGACATGGTTGGACCCCTTAAAGGGGGGACCCACAAGCGCAAATACTTATTGGTCATGGTGGACAAATTCACCAAATGGATTGAGGCCAAGCCGGTTAAAACGGCAGAATCCGGACCGGTGATAGACTTCATATCCGGGGTAGTACACCGTTTTGGCGTCCCCCACAGCATCATCACTGATAACGGCACGAACTTCACGGCCGACAAGGTTAAACTCTGGTGCAAAAACATGGGCATCAAGCTCAACTACGCTTCAGTCTATCACCCCCAAACTAATGGTCAAGTCGAGCGAGCAAATGGTCTAATCATGAGCGGCATCAAACCCAGACTAGTGCGGTCCCTCAAGGAATCTAACACGCACTGGGTAGAGGAGCTCGACTCCGTACTCTGGGGGCTGCGGACCACGCCAAACCGAACTACTGGATTCACACCATTTTTCATGGTATACGACGCAGAGGCAGTTCTGCCCTGCGATATAATTCATGACTCACCTCGTGTGCACATGTACTAAGAAAGAGAAGCCGAGTTGGATCGGCAGGATAGTTTGGACACCTTAGAGGAGGAGCGGGACATGGCAAAGGCTCGTTCCGCATTTTATCAGCAGCAGGCTCGAAGATATCAAAGCAGAGAAGTACGGGCCAAAACTTACAATGTCGGCGAACTCGTTCTACGCCTGCCGGACAAGAAAAAGGACAAACTTAAGCCCAAGTGGGAAGGTCCCTTCATCATCGACCAAGTCCTGACCGGCGGAGCATACCGTCTACGTAAAGCATCTGACAACCGACTCGAGCCGAACCCATGGAACGCAGCCCGTCTCCAAAGATTCTATGCCTAAACACCGGACTCAGAGTTCGTCTCACTCCCCCGTCCACCTTTTTATATTTTTTACTGTCTCTTGTCCCCCTCCTTCTTCCCACTTTTTTTTCCCAATACCTTTTATAGGATGATTTGCGCTTTGTTCGCACACAGTTGATGTGCTCCTAGCACTCATTATACCTGGGGGATTCTTTACCAGAAGCTTATTAATATGGGCTTCACGCCCAATACATGTGTCATACTTCCGCATGTACCTTTTATTCACCATTATATGCATCGATATGACTTAAGTTTTGGCCAAGCTGGGTTGCCTGGCTCCTGTGCTTACCCCTACGTTCCCGATTGTTCGGCTTGGAGGTAAAGGGAGCACCTCTGTGATTGTTACTGCCGGGTCAGCCGGATGTGTACCTCAGACTGGGTGAAGCCGAAAGCTAGCGTTCTTAAGAGAATATTCGGTCGGTGTCTTGAAAGATGATTTATTACTTACTTATTTATCTGCCCCCAGATGCTTTTTCTGCTATTTTCGCAGTCTGGCATTGCACCTTAGGGCATGCCTCCCAGGGAAAGGAACCCTTAACGAAACTATTCTCCCTGGAAGATGTTTCTTACTAACCATGTAATATAACATAACTAGTTGGGCACTTGTCTGATAAAGCAATTATGACCCCGACGCCTTGTCTCCATGCATGCCCCGGTTCTTTTATAACCGTAGGGGTATTCGGACACACTCCGGACTATTGGGTCCCGAGGTTGAAGCGAAACGGTCCACAAAGACAAACGATCTACAATCCGGCTAGAAGGAATCTTACATGTCATTTCAAATTACATCGTCAAATCGACTGATTGTACTCCTCCTTAATCCCATCTAACAGGCTGTCTAATTTACAGTCCTGTTGGGAATATTTCGTGGCCAGTTCTACTTGGCCGTACATCAAGCTCATAGGGATCTCCTTCCCATCAGGCCCCGTAGGTCCGACCTCGGCCATGTGGTTTGGGTCAGCCTTTGGGTAGCGCGTCTTCACCATGGCCCAGGCCTCCCTGGCGCCCTGACGGCAGGCTGATATCTTCCACAAACGGAGGCGTCGCCGTGCTCCCTGAAGCTTCTCAGCAAGCTCACCAAGGCCCTCGGGTAGGGAGATGGATGGCCATAAAGCCTGAACGACGGCACTCATCGCCTGCCGAACACGTTCGGACAATTGCACCAGCTCGGGAAGTTGGTCACCTGTTGACCCAAGCATTTCCTCCGCAGGGCGACCTGTGAGCACACCTAAAGACATATTTCTGTCAATCGACTTCCTCGCCGAATTCTTCTTTTCAAAGGAATTTGCTCAAGCACTTACTATAAATGCTGCGATGAAGCCGCTGATTCTCCTTCAAGGAGCCAGACAGCTGGGCCCGAACACCTTTCAGCTCTTCTCCTAGCTGGGTGTGGGCATCTTGGAGCTTGTTTCTCTCCTGCTGCACCTTCATAAGCACCCTCTCGCCGGCCTTTAGCTGACGCAGTAGCTGTTGCTTGTCCGGATCTAGTCCGGCGCCCTCTGCAATATCATTGTCAGATTCACGCCGCACTTTGTTAATTAATTATCTTTTCAAAGTACGCCTTACCAGCGGGGGTCTCTGTGGCTCCCCCTGTAGCGGCCAGTGCGGCCTCAAGTTGGGCCTTGCACTCTTGGAGCTCCTGGAACAGATGGGTATTCTTCTCCGTAAGATCCTTCATAAAAATTGATCCTTAAATCAGTTATTTTAACTATTTTAAGTCTCGGGGGCTACTGGTATATATAACTATTAAAATTACTTACACGTATGTCTTTCACATACTGCTCCATGGCTCTGGTTAACCCATCTTGAGCGGCACGGAGGTGCGCGTTTCCCGCATCAAAGGCATTTAACGCCTCCGGGGAGAAACACGCGTCACGAAGAACTGTCCGGCGACGCCTGTGATTCATGGCACTCTCCACCTCAGACCGGGTGGCGGACAGCCTATCGGCATCCTCCATCGGAGGAGCGTCCGACTCATGCCTTGTATTCGCCTCCCCTCCCGGGCCATGCGTTGGAGCATGGCTGGTGGAGGCTTGATTGGCAACCTCTCCGGACACTGTCCGGCGAGCGCTCTTTCTGGAAAATTTATGAGCATTAATATACCTCCTGGGAAACCTTCCCTTAAAAATAGCGGTGCTCCATACCATTGTGGCGACGTTTCCGTTCGCGTCGCACTCCTCTTCCACCTGCTGGGCCGGACTGACCCTTGTTGGCCGGCCACCGCGGGTTCGGCTTCCCGCCTGAAAGGCACCTCCTGCGATGCACCATCAGTATGGGATGGTCAGAATTGAGCACGGATTAAATAATGGTGTCAAGACCTCGGTCGTAGTCACCTGGGAGGCCGGTAACAAACCGGGGTAGTCAGCCATAATGGCGACTAAAGCATTGTCTATGCTGAGCTGGTGGAACACCCCGTCGATCAGTTCCACCGCTAAGTCCGGATCCTCTTCGGAGGCTGGATCAAGGGACCTTTCTGGATCCTCGGGTTGTGGAGCTGGGCTTTTTATGCCCTCCACATCCCGACGCAGTTCCTGTGTCAAAATCATACAATAAGGCAATTGCCTTTAAAGGCACGGATCAGATATGCATGCGACCGCTTACCCAGCTCCGAGGGTTGTTCATGGAAAACCCGTTTAGAGGATTCGTGCGGAGGAAGTCCTCCTTCTCCCCCTTGTACAAGCCGGACAGGATCTTCACCAGGTCGTCGGCCGAGCCAGGTCCTTTGCGGCCGTGACGGGTGGCGTCATCGTCTCCATTGAAGTCCCACATGGGGTAGCCCCTATACTGGAGCGACTGCACCCCGCGCATAATGCATGTGGCCATGACTCCGATCATGGTTAATCCGGAATGGGCTAGCACCCGTATCCTCACCTCTCTTATAGGCAACTTATTTGCGCAGCTAGGGGGTAAAACATAAAAATACCCTGGCTTTTCGCATTCGTACGACGCGTGGAAGAAGTCCATTATTGGATGCGGAAGCCAAGGAGCGCATCATTTATGAAGCAACCGGACACTATCTGGCAAACACATGGAGCATGGAGAAGAACCCGCCTTGCAAACGTCGAAGACAACATATGCTCCGGATTCATCGTTATTGAAGCCTGGTTCGGGGGCTACTGAGGGAGTCCCGGACTAGGGGGTGTCCGGATAGCCGAACTATCATCATCGGCCGGACTCCAAGACTATGAAGATACAAGATTGAAGACTTCGTCCCGTGTCCGGATGGGACTTTCCTTAGCGTGGAAGGCAAGCTTGGCGATACGGATATGTAGATCTCCTACCTTTGTAACCGACTCTGTGTAACCCTAGCCCTCTTCGATGTCTATATAAACCCGATGGCTGTAGTCCATAGGACGAAGAACAATCATACCATAGGCTAGCTTCTAGGGTTTAGCCTCCTTGATCTCGTGGTAGATCTACTCTTGTAACCCACATCATCAATATTAATCAAGCAGGACGTAGGGTTTTACCTCCATCAAGAGGGCCCGAACCTGGGTAAAACATCGTGTCCCTCGTCTCCTGTTACCATCTGCCTAGACGCACAGTTCGGGACCCCCTACCCGAGATCCGCCGGTTTTGACACCGACAGTTGTCAACGTGGAAGTTCAGTACTCTATATGTGGATCATACATGTTACTTTGCTCTGAATGTTGAACTTTCCATTTGAACATATGGAATGGGCTGTTATTTTTTTTAAATGGGTTGTATTTGTCCTCCATGGGTTTAGAGGCTGACTTGTGGGCCTAGCAAGTTGACGCGTACACAATCAAGAGATGATTGTATGTAGAGAGGATGACAGCAGGGACCCGCCAAGGTCATGGCAGTACGCAAGCAAGTGCCTCCTTATTTCAAGCCAATAAAAAATGGCTCCTCCTAGTGGATTTCTGACATCTAGGTCCCATGCCATTGTCAACGTAGTCAATAAACGAGAGAATTGCACAACGAGCGGCTGACACCACGGACCCAGCAGCTCGCCCAGTTATTTTTGTTTTGGGTTAATTTGATAAATGCCTCCGAGAAATGCCACTGCAATTTCCAAACTTTGAAATATGCCATTTCATGCCATTTCTAGTGACATTTTTTGAAGTCTGGAGTGGCGTTTTTCAAAGTTTGCAAACTGCAGTGGCGTTTTCCAAAGTTTGCAAAAATTGTAGTGGCATTTTTCAAAGTTTGGAAATTGCAGTGGCATTTTTATGAATCGCCATAATTGGAGTGGCATTTATCTAATTTGTTTTTTAGACGGAAGCAGGGTGTCAACTGGGCTGTGCGGGACACTCTGGCCTGTCTAGACAGCCTTTTCTTTTATGTTTACCACAGACCAGCCCAGTTGTTTTTTTTCTTTTTGAAAATGGCTAGCCCAATTTTTTTGTGATTTGTCAAGTAAGTCACTTTATCAGGCCTGTTGGGCTAGACGAGGAGAGCTTCATTCGGCTGGCCGAGAAAATGGCCTATCAGTAATGAGAAATGGGCAGTACATTTTTAAAACACATCAAACCGGCAATTAGTTTCAAATATTCTTTTTTCATTTCGAGATCTTAAATTGCATTGATTTTTATGCGTGGACGATTTATTGGATTTTATATTGATATACATTTATTTTTAAAATCAATCTGAATGTGACTCGAAATTTCGGGATTAAAAACAGTTCAGACCGCACCGACATATGCAAAATTTCGTATAATTTTTTAACCGTGGCCACAATATGGGCTGTAATGCTAACAAAAAGAATATGGGCTCCAAAAAAACCTATAAGAATTAGCAAATGGGCTGTAAACTATTTGAAATAATGGCAGATAGGTTGTATGCTGTTTTCCACAGATTTGAGGCTTTCCACAGATGGCTTGTATACTGTTGGATGTCCATCCAACGGCCGTCGTGCTTCTTCAATCTCTGCTCTTCTTGCTCCAGCCGCTCAAACAAGCGCCGGCGGGACTGCCTGCTCCCTCCTTCCCGCGGCCGGCTGTGCTGCCGCGTAGGCCTCACCGCCCCATCGTACTTCCATCGCTGGCCTAGCTATCCCTCTACTCACCCTAAGTCCCACACATGTTGTTATTCTCCGGCGACGACAGACGAACCAGTAAACCCTCGTACTCCTCCGCGTGGGAAATAACTGTCGAGTATTCCCTCGCCCAGTGTCTTTCCCATCCTAGGCCTCGCTGTCGTCCACTGCCCTGGTGCTCTTGGCGCGGCCTGGTCAACGTGGTCAATGAACGACATCCATCGGAAGTGGACTGTACATGGAGAGGCTGACAGCTGGGTCCACAACCACATGCAAGGAAATGCATCCTTATTACGCGCAAAATAATGATTCCTCCACCTGACATCTGGGACCCACCAAAAGGGCCTCTGTATTTCAAGAAAAAAATGTTACCGCCGCTGACAGCTCGGATCCACCAGCTATATCTTCGCACGCAAGGAAGTGCCTCCTTATTACGCCCAAAAAAAGAATACTCACCCTGCTAGCTGGGACCCATTATAGTGGGCCTACTAAGTTGACGGGGACGAAGGGCTTTGTCAACTTAGTCAATATGCACAATTCTAGCTCGACTGACCGTACGATGTCCATCCAACGGCCGTAGTGCTTCTTCAACCTCTGGTCTTCTTGCTCCAGCCGCCCAAAGCAACGCCGGTCGTGCCGCCAGCTCCTGCCTCCTGTGGCCGGCTGTGTTGCCACGGAGGCCTCACCGCCCCCATACTACTCCCACCGCTGGCCAGGCCATCCCTCCACTCCACTCACCCACACCCCCTGTTATTCTGCGGTGACGGCAGCGCAGCCGAACCAGTGAACCCTCGTACTCCTCTCCGCATGGGCATCCACTGCCGCATCTTCCCCGGCTCCGCGTCGTCCCCTTCCTAGGCCTTGCCGTCGTCCACCGCCATGGTGCTCTCGGCGCGGCGTGGTCAATGTGGTCAACGACCGAATTCCATCGGAAGAATACTGTACGTGGAGAGACTGACAGCTGGGTCCACGGCAGCCGCAAGGAAGTGCCTCCTTATTACGCGGAAAATAATTATTCCTCCACCTGACAACAGGGACCCACCGGACGGGCCACCAGTATTTCGTGAAAAAAATGTTTGCCCTGACTGCTGGGACCCACCCGACGGGCCACCGTATTTCGCGAAAAAAACGTTCCCCCTGCTGTCAGCTCAGACCCACCGGAAGTGCCTCCTTATTACGCACAAAAAAATGAATACCCCCCAGCTAGCTGGGACCCACCTTGGTGGGAGGCTGACTTGTGGGCCTACTAAGTTGACGGGGACGGAGGGCTTTGTCTACTTAGTCAATATAAACGATTCTAGCTCCAGTGACCGTATGATGTCCATCCAACGGTCGTAGTGCTTCTTCAACCTCTGGTCTTCTTGCTCCAGCCGCCCAAAGCAGCGCCGGTCATGCCGCATGCTCCTGCCTCTCGTGGCCAGATGTGCTGCCGCGGAGGCCTCACCGCCCCCTACTATTCCCACCGCTGGCCAGGCCCTGCAGCGACGGCAGCCTCACACCACAGCCGAACCAGTGAACCCTCATACTCCTCTCGGCGAGGCTTCCATTGCCGCCTCTTCCCCGGCTCCCCGTCGTCCCCTTCCTAGGCCTCGCCATCGTCCACCGCCCTGGTGCTCTCAGCGTGGCATGGTCAACGTGGTCAAGGAACGATTTCCATCGGACATGAACTGTATGTGGAGAGACTGACAGTTGGGTCCACGGGCGCAGCAAGGAAGTGCCTCCTTATTACGCGGAAAATAATTATTCCTCCACCTGACAGCGGGGACCCACCGGACGGGTCACCGTATTTCGTGAAAAACAGTTCCCCCCTGACTGTTGGGACCCACCAGCTACACCTTCGCACGCAAGGAAGTGCGTCCGGGCCACAAAAAACGATTCACCCCTCTGACTGCTGGGACCCAACAGCTACATTTTCGCACGTAAGGAAGTGCCTGACAGTCGGGACCCACCTGGTCGAAGCGTACGTAGCATTGTCATTCTGGTCGCGAACGTGTACATACATACTGGTCGTTGTAGAGGCGCGCATGTGTCGTAGTAGAGGCGCGCACGTAGCATGTACACGTACGTACAGCGGCCAGGGTGCAAGAAAGAAAATACGGCCACGTATGTGTACATACGGGCGGGGTCTCGATCGCCTACTCGCGCATACGTACATGGCTGGGTCGGAACGGAGAAACAACGTCCCGTCGTGTTAATGGGGAGCCAACCGGCTGGGTTGGAACAGAATGCGTGGTCGTGTTGATCGGGAGGGCTTGGACGGAACAGGCGATGGAAACGAGGCCTGGCGTACCGCAGAACGGAGGAAACGGACCTCCTATGTTTGGAACGGGGTCCTGTTGATCGGGAGGGGTGTGGCGTACCGCAAAACGGACGAAACGGACCTCCTACAGTCGAAACGGGGGTCCTGTCGATCGGGAGGGGTGTGGCGTACCGCAAAATGGACGAAACGGACCTCCTACAGTCGAAACATGGGTCCTGTTGATCGGGAGGGGTGTGGCGTACCGCAAAACAGAGGAAACGGACCTCCTACGGTCGAAACGGGGGTCCTGTTCATCGGGAGGGGTGTGGCGTACCGCAAAACGGACGAAACGGACCTCCTACGGTCGAAACGGGGGTCCTGTTCATCGGGAGGGGTGTGGCGTACCGCAAAACGGGACTCCATGGGATACTGTTCATCTCCACCGTCGACCTCCTCCAGCCTCCACGGGCTATCGTCGACCTCCTCCAGCCTCCACGGGCTCCTGTTCATCCAGCCTCCACCGTGCGCTACTCCACCGTCTACTGTTCATCCAGCCCTCCACCGTCTACTGTTCATCTAGCCCTCCACACCACGGGGTCCTATTCAACCACCCCTCCACGGCCACCCCTCCACCATCTACCATTCATCCAGCCCTCCACACCATGGGGTCCTGTTCATCCAGAGGCAACACCACCGCTCACTGTTCATCCAACCCCCCTCCCCCGCCCCTGCAACGCTCACTGTTCATCCCAGAGGCAGCATCGATCGGCTTCAGTTAGTAGCAGTAGCGAAGGAATCGCTCCATCGGGTTCGGTTAACAGCCATAGATCGATCGCTCGGGTTCTGTAATGCGTAGCCTGCAGTGCAATCGCTCGGGTTCAGTTAGAGCCCAACGCCTCGTTCGGATTCAGTTAGAGCCAATGCCTCGCACACACGCATGTACGTGTACGAGAGAAACGCGCATCGCTCCGCCCCCGACCCCCCACCGTAACCGGCAACTCCCTGAAATTTTCCTCCCCCTCGCTTCTACCACGATTTTTTCCATCATGGACAGCCCAAAGAATGTCATGCAGCTGCGTCTCCGGCCTGCCCAGGACGAAAAGCCCATTTTCTATCATGATTTTTTGTCATAGAAGTAGGAGCCCACCACATCTATGATGATACCAGGTTTTGTCACAATTATCGTCATAGAAGTCTTATATGTATGACAGAAAAAAAATCGTTCGGCCCAAAATGTCACGGATGTGTCTTTTTTTTGTAGTGGAGATCGCCCGCCCGCCGCGCACGGACTCCAAGAAATATATGGTGATAATGTGACATGGGCCTTGCGGGAGTCCGGACCGCTTCCAAGCCCGCTTCTGGCCACCCTGGCCCACCAGAAACCCCCCACCTCCCCACGTGCGCTCCCCCCTCAGACGCCAGCTGCCTGCATTCATAGCAAGTAGTACCAGTAAAATACTGGGCTATAAGCCCGCTTATGTGGAGGAGAGAGAGGCATTGACAAAGTCAAGGAGTGGGCTCTGCAAGAGCCCATCTCTACACGTGCTCCTAGGTATAAAAAAACTAATTCTAAAAAAAGAGGCATAAAAAAACAATTGTGTCTAAAAAAGAAAGTTAAAAACATCTGAGAGGATATAGATAGAGAGAAAGTGAGAAGAAGTTGTAACCTTATAGCCAACCTTATAGTCAACACTATGGTAGAATTACATGAGGAAGGAGGGAGTGGTGCACATGCCAAGTTCACTACACTACCGTGTTTCACACTCCTCCGTCGTAAAAGTGGAGACAATAGCTTTCATCAAAAATAAACAATGAATACTCGTTGCTCGTCCTCTATATCAGAAAGAATACTTTCCTTCGTCGACATGTGAGACGTCGACCATCCTGGTCCACCTGCCATGCACAAAATTATCGTGGTCCACCCCGATCGTAGCGCAGGCCCAACCTTTCCCACTTTAAGTTGGTCGGACGAAGGAACCATCATGACTTCGTTGAATTCCGCTTCTTCAAGAAAACTTACTGTACCCGCAATACTGCTACCACACGCGAAGACTGGACGGCACTGTACCACGTCATATCATTGAAACCCACTAGGCCAAACTAGCCCGCCTAGGTCATCTATTTTGGAACAGAGGGAGTATGTCTCTATACTACTACGATTTTGTGTTGTACGTCTCCGTACTTTTGCTACAATTTTCCTACCCTATGACCCAAATGAGGCCTCAATGTATCTGTGTCGACTATTGTCTAATCGATCGCTAAGCCTACAATTTTAGGAGCTTGGGCTTGCTACCTTTTGAGCACTGCGTTGGTTTTCCCTTGAAGAGGAAAGGGTGATGCAGCAAAGTAGCGTAAGTATTTCCCTCAGTTTTTGAGAACCAAGGTATCAATCCAGTAGGAGGCTCCTCACAAGTCCCTCGTACCTACACAAACAAACAAGAACCTCACAACCAACGCGATAAAGGGGTTGTCAATCCCTTCAGGCCACTTGCGAAAGTGAGATCTGATAGAGATAATAAGATAAGATAAATATTTTTTGGTATTTTTATGATATAGATTGAAAAGTAAAGATTGCAAAATAAAGTAGATCGGAAACTTATATGATAAAAGATAGACCCGGGGGGCATAGGTTTCTCTAGTGGCTTCTCTCAAGATAGCATAAGTATTACGGTGGGTGAACAAATTAATGTCAAGCAATTGATAGAAAAGTGCATAGTTATGAGATTATCTAGGCATGAGCATGTATATAGGAATCACGTCCGCAACTAGTAGACCGACTCCTGCCTGCATCTACTACTATTACTCCACACATCGACCGCTATCCAGCATGCATCTAGAGTATTAAGTTCGTAAGAACAGAGTAACACATTAAGCAAGATGACATGATGTAGAGGGATAAACTCAAGCAATATGATATAAACCCCATCTTTTTATCCTCAATGGCAACAATACAATACGTGCCTTGCTGCCCCTGCTGTCACTGGGAAAGGACACCGCAAGATTGAACCCAAAGCTAAGCACTTCTCCCATTGCAAGAAAGATCAATCTAGTAAGCCAAACCAAACTGATAATTCGAAGAGACTTGCAAAGATAACCGATCATACATAAAAGAATTCAGAGGAGATTGAAATATTTCTCATAGATAAACTTGATCATAAACCCACAATTCATCGGATCTCGACAAACACACCGCAAAAGGAGTTACATCGAATAGATCTCCAAGAAGATCAAGGAGAACTTTGTATTGAGATTCAAAGAGAGAGAAGAAGCCATCTAGCTAATAACTATGGACCCGAAGGTCTGTGGTAAACTACTCACAACTCATCGGAGAGGCCTTGGCGATGATGTAGAAGCCCTTCGTGATCGATTCCTCCTCTGGCGGAGCGCCGGAAAAGGCTCCAAGATGGGATCTCACGGGTACAGAAGGTTGCGGTGGTGGAAATAGGGTTTCGTGGTGCTCCTCGGTGTTTTCAGGGTATGCAAGTATATATAGGCGAAATAAGTCAGTCAAGGGAGCCACGAGGGGCCCACGAGGGTGGGGGCGCGCCCACCCCCCTAGGGCACGCCTGGCACCCTCGTGGCCGCCTCGGCTGCTTCTTGACGTCCACTCCAAGTATCCTGGATTGCGTTTGTTCCAAAAAGATCGCTCCTGAAGGTTTCATTCCGTTTGGACTCCGTTTGATATTCCTTTTCTTCGAAACACTGAAATAGGCAAAAAAAAACAGCAATTCGGGCTGTGCCTCCGGTTAGTAGGTTAGTCCCAAAAATGATATAAAAGTGTAAAGTAAAGCCCATAAACATCCAAAACGGGTAATATAATAGCATGGAACAATAAAAAATTATAGATACATTGGAGATGTATCAAGCATCCCCAAGCTTAATTCTTGCTCGTCCTCGAGTAGGTAAATGATAAAAACAGAATTTTTGATGTGGAATGCTACCTAGCATATTTCTCAATGTAATTTTCTTTATTGTGGCATGAATGTTCAGATAGAAATGATTCAAAATAAAAGTTCATATTGACATGAAAACAATAATACTTCAATTATACTAACAAAGCAATCATGTCTTCTCAAAATAACAGGGCTAAAGAAAGCTATCCCTACAAAATCATATAGTCTGGTTATGCTCTATCTTCATCACACAAAGTATTTAATCATGCACAACCCCGATGACAAGCCAAGCAATTGTTTCATACTTTTATGTTCTCAAACTTTTTCAACTTTCATGCAATACATGAGCGTGAGCCATGGACATAGCACTATATGTGGAATAGAATGGTGGTTGTGGAGAAGACAAAAAGGAGAAGATAGCCTCACATCAACTAGGTGTATCAACGGGCTATGGAGATGCCCATTAATAGATATCAATGTGAGTGAGTAGGGATTGCCATGCAACAGATGCACTAGAGCTATAAGTGTATGAAAGCTCAATAAAAAGAAACTAAGTGGGTGTGCATCCAACTTGCTTGCTCACGAAGATCCAGGGCATTTTGAGGAAGCCCATCATTGGAATATACAAGCCAAGTTCTATAATGAAAAATTCCCACTAGTATATGAAAGTGACAATATAGGAGACTCTCTATTATGAAGATCATGGTGCTACTTTGAAGCACAAGTGTGGTACAAGGATAGTAGCATTGTCCCTTCTCTCTTTTTCTCTCATTTTTTGTGGGCTTCTTTGGCCTCTTTTTTTGTTTGGGCTTCTTTGGCCTCTTTTATTTTTCATAAAGTCCGAAGTCTCATCCAGACTTGTGGGGGAATCATAGTCCCCATCATCCTTTCCTCACTTGGAACAATGCTCTAATAATGAAGATCATCACACTTTTATTTACTTACAACTCAAGAATTACAACTCAATACTTACAATAAAATATGAATCTATCTGAATGCCTCCGGCGGTGTACCGGGGTATGCAATGAATCAAGAGTGACATGTATGAAAGAACTATGAAGGTGGCCTTGCCACAAATACGATGTCAACTACATGATCATGCAAAAGCAATATGACAATGATGGAGCGTGTCATAACAAAGGAACGGTGGAAAGTTGCATGGCAATATATCTCAGAATGGCTATGGAAATGCCATAATAGGTAGGTATGGTGGCTGTTTTGAGGAAGGTATATGATGGGTGTATGGCACCGGCGAAAGTTGCGCGGCACAAGAGAGGCTAGCAATGGTGGAAGGGTGAGAGTGCGTATAATCCATGGACTCAACATTAGTCATAAAGAACTCATATACTTATTGCAAAAATCTACAAGTTATCGAAACAATGTACTACGCGCATGCTCCTAGGGGGGTAGATTGGTAGGAAAAGACCATCGCTCGTCCCTGACCGCCACTCATAAGGAAGATAATCAATAAATAAATCATGCTCCAACTTCATCACATAACGGTTCACCATACGTGCATGCTACGGGAATCACAAACTTCAACCTAAGTATTCCTCAAATTCATAATTACCCTACTATCATGACTCTAATATCACCATCCTCATATCTCAAAACAATTATCAAGCATCAAATTGATCATAGCATCCAATTCACTTCTATGATAGTTTTTATTATACCCAACTTGGATGCCTATCATTCTAGGACCAATTTTATAACCATAGCAAATACCATGTTGTTCTAAAAGACTCTCAAAATAATATAAGTGAAGCATGAGATATCAAAAATTTCTACAAAATAAACCACCGCCATGCTCTAAAAAATATAAGTGAAGCACTAGCGCAAAGTTGTCTAGCTCAAAAGATATAAGTGAAGCACATAGAGTATTCTAATAAATTCCGAATCATGTTGTGTCTCTCCCAAAAGGTGTGTACAGCAAGGATGATTCTGGTAAACTAAAAAGCAAAGACTCATATCATACAAGACGCTCCAAGCAAAACACATATCATGTGGTGAATAAAAATATAGCTCCAAGTAAAGTTACCGATAAACGAAGATGAAAGAGGGGTTGCCTTCCGGGGCATACCCAAGCTTAGGCTTTTGGTTATCCTTGTATTATCTTGGGGTGCCATGGGCATCCCCAATCGTAGGCTCTTGCCACTCGTTATTCCATAGTCCATCAAATTTTTACCCAAAACTTGAAAACTTCACAACACAAAACTCAACAGGAAATCTCATGAGCTCCGTTAGTGCAAGAAAGAAAAATCACCACTTAAGGTGATGTAATGAACTCATTCTTTATTTATATTTGTGTTAAACCTACTGTATTCTAACTTCTCTATGGTTCATACCCCTCGATACTAGCCATAGATTCATCAAAATAAGCAAACAACACACGAAAAATAGAATCTGTCAAAAACAGAACAGTCTGTAGAAATCTGTCACTTCCGAATAATTCTGGAACTCTAAAAATCCTACCAAAATAGGAAGTACTAGGAAATTTGTCTATTGATCTACTTAAAAAATAATCAACTAAAAATCACGTTTCTGTGATTTATGAAAATTATTCTCGTGCGTGCAAAAGTTTCTGTTTTTCTGCAAGATCAAATTAACTATCACCGTAGGTTATCCTATAGGTTCTACTTGGCACAAAACACTAATTAAAAAATAAAACTGCATCTAAACAGAAGCTAGATGATTTATTTATCACTAAACAGAGGAAAAAAGCAAGGAACAAAAATAAAATTGGGTTGCCTCCCAACAAGCGCAATCGTTTAACGCCCCTAGCTAGGCATAAAAGCGAGAATAGATCTAAGTATTGCCATCTTTGGGATTCAATTCTTCGATAGAACACTTATAACCCTTAGGAGTTTCTTTCTTTTTAATAATGATTAAACTCCTAGGCAAGAAATCAAGCGATTCGTTCATAGCAAAAGGTTCCTTAATGAAAGCGAAAAAGTTGGGATGAACACTTATTGATTTGAGATCCACATTTTCCTTACTAGAAGATTCACCCTTATTTTTAGGAACATACATTAATTTGGCAATTTTGGTAGGAGGAGTTGGAGTATTTTTCAAGGATGAAAAGGCAGCCCCTAAGTTGGTAATAATATCCTCAAGTTTACCGATTCTTGTAGAATCTTGATCTACTCTTTCGTTAACTATAGGTTCATTATCCTTAAAACTTTTCAGAGTAAATCCAACCTTAGATCCATATTGGGTAATTTGATTGTGGATCTTTTTATCCAAATTTTCAATTAACTCAACAGTGGCAACTTTATTTTCAATAATTTCAAGCCTTTGCATCACATGTTCTAGAGTTAAGACAGTTCCATTAACCAAGAGAGGTGGTGGACCAAACAAATCTAACATAGCATTATAAGCATCAAAAGTGTGGCTACCCAAGAAATTCCCTCCGGTAATGGCATCAAGAATATATCTATACCAAATCGTAATGCCTACATAAAAACTGCGAAGTAGATTGCTTCCTAGTGTATGTTTCATGAACTAGTCCCACTATTACAGTAATCTCACTCTCTCAATATATGTGCCAACAGGGATGCTCTATTTTGGTGGAACTGCACAAAAACTTTGGGTGCTTCATTGCCTCGACATCTTTCGTCCTTTCCTGCCAGTCGCTAATCTGGGCTTCCTTCCTTCCTTTGCTGTCAGTCGCTTCGCTTATCTCGGCTTCCAGTCAAAGCAAATAGTAATTGATATGCTACCTCACACAGGCTGGTACTGGTCTTTATCCTGATTATTGTGCTTGTCATATGTATTGGTAATTTGGTATTGTGCTACTGTTTGCCGATTTTATAAAGGAGTAACTTGGAGCCTGAACTCGCAGGAAAATCATAACATTGGGTGATTTCAGTAGAACTGCACAAAACGATCAGATGGACAGATACTTATGCTGCTGCTATGTACTCCAAAGTTCTGTATGGCATGGAGTCTAAAGATTCCAGACAAGTTGGTTGACACGTATATGTTGGGGAACGTAGTAATTTCAAAAAAAATCCTACGATCACGCAAGATCTATCTATGTGATGCATAGCAACGAGAGGGGGAGTGTATCTTCATACCCTTAAAGATCGCTAAGCGGAAGCGTTTATCAACGCAGTTGATGTAGCCGTACACCTTCACGATCCGCCCCGATCAAGTACCAAGCGTACGGCACCTCCGTGTTCAGCACATGTTCAGCTCGATGACGTCCTCGCCTTCTTGATCCAGCAAGACGAGCGAAGTAGTAGATGAGTTCCGGCAACATGACGGCATAGTGACGGTGTTGGTGAAGAACAATCTCCGCAGGGCTTCGCCTAAGCACTACGGAAACTATGACAGAGGATAAACTAGAGGGGAAAGGGTTGCCGGCACATGGCTTGGTGTTTCTTGATGTGTCTTTGGTGCTAGCCCCGCCCCTCTATTTATATGTTGAGCCTTGGGGTCAAAACTTGGAGTAAAAGCCTCCACAAAGTTGGTTTGACCCGAAAGGCAAGAGTCCTTCTCAGACTCTAGGGCCAGACGCCAGGGTTCTCGGCGTCTGGACCCAGACGCCAAGGACCCTGGCGTCTGGCCCCTGGACTCCGCAAAACTTCCTTTTGCGCTTTCCAAAAACCTTGTGGGCTTTCCCCTTTGGCCCAAATAAAGTGTTCTCATACCCAAACATTTCGGTAAACATCTGGAACCCCTTCCAGTGAATTCTGGAACCCTTCCGGAGACCAAACACTATTATCCCATATATCAATCTTTATCTCTGGACCATTACGGAGTTCCTCGTCATGTCCATGATCATATCCGGGACTCCGAACAACATTCGGTCACCAACATACATAACTCACATAATACTATATCGTCAACGAACGTTAAGCATGCGGACCCTACGGGTTCGAGAACTATGTAGACATGACCGAGACACCTCTCTGGTCAATAACCAATAGCCAAACCTGGATGCCCATATTGGCTCCTACATATTCTACAAAGATCTTTATCGGTCAAACCGCATAACAACATACGTTGTTCCCTTTGTCATCGGTATGTTACTTGCCCGAGATTCGATCGTCGGTATCATCATACCTAGTTCAATCTCGTTACCGGCAAGTCTCTTTACTCGTTCTGTAATACTTCATCCCGTAACTAACTCATTAGTCACAATGCTTGCAAGGCTTATAGTGATGAGTATTACCGAGTGGGCCCAGAGATACCTCTTTGAAACACGGAGTGACAAATCCTAATCTCGATCTATGCCAACCCAACAAACACCTTCGGAGACACCTGTAGAGCACCTTTATATTCACCCTTTTACGTTGTGACATTTGGTAGCACACAAAGTGTTCCTCCGGTATTCGGGAGTTGCATAATCTCATAGTCTGAGGAACTTGTATAAGTCATGAAGAAAGCAGTAGCAATGAAACTAACACGATCGTAATGCTAAGCTAACGGATGGGTCATGTCCATCACATCATTCTCCTAATGATGTGATCCCGTTCATCAAATGACAACACATGTCTATGGTTAGGAAACATAGCCATCTTTGATTAACGAGCTAGTCAAGTAAAGGCATACTAGGGACTGTATGTTTTGTCTATGTATTCACACATGTACTAAGTTTCCGGTTAATACAATTCTAGCATGAATAATAAACATTTATCATGATATAAGGAAATATAAATAACAACTTTATTATTGCCTCTAGGGCATATTTCCTTCAGTCTCCCACTTGCACTAGAGTCAATAATCTAGTTCACATCACCATGTGATTTAACACCAATATTCACATCTGTATGTGATTAATACCCATAGTTCACATTGTTGTGTGACCAACACCCAAAGGGTTTACTAGAGTCAATAATCTAGTTCACATCGCTATGTGATTAACACCCAAAGAGTACTAAGGTGTGATCATGTTTTGCTCATGAGAGAAGTTTAGTCAACGGGTCTGTCACTTTCGGAGCCGTATGTATTTTGCAAATTCTATGTCTACAATGCTCTACATGGAGCTACTCTAGCTAATTGCTCCCACTTTCAATATGTATCCAGATTGAGACTTAAGTCATCTGGATCGGTGTAAAAGCATGCATCGATATAACTCTTTATGACGGACTCTTTTATCACCTCCATAATCGAGAAATATTTCCTTGGTCCTCACTAAGGATAATCTTGACCACTGTCCAGTGATCTACTCCTAGATCAAAATTGTACTCCCTTGCCAAACTCAGGGTAGGGTATACAATAAGTCTGGTACACAGCATAGCATACTTTATAGAACCTATGACAGTGGCATAGGGAATGACTTTCATTCTTTTTCTATTTTCTGTCATGGTCGGGCTTTGAGTCTTACTCAACTTTACACCTTGTAATACAGGCAAGAACCCTTTCTTTGACTGGTCCATTTTGAACTTCTTCAAAACTTTACCAAGGTATGTGCTTTGTGAAAGTCCAATTAAGCGTCTTGATCTATCTCTATAGATCTTGATGCCCAATATGTAAGCAGCTTCACCGAGGTCTTTTAATGAAAAACTCTTATTCAAGTATCCTTTTATGCTATCCATAATTTCTATATTATTTCCAATCAACAATATGTCATCCACATATAATATTACAAATGCTACAGAGCTCCCACTCACTTTCTTGTAAATACAGGCTTCATTGCAAGTCTATATAAAACTATATGCTTTGATCAACTCTCCCACTCACTTTCTTGTAAATACAGGCTTCATTGCAAGTCTATATAAAACTATATGCTTTGATCAACTCATCAAGGCATATATTCCAACTCCGAGATGCTTGCACCAGTCCATAGATGGATCGCTGGAGCTTGCACACTTTGTTAGCACCCTTTGGATTGAAAAAACCTTCTAGTTGCATCATATACAACTCTTCTTCCAGAAATCCATTCAAGAATGCAGTTTTGACATCCATTTGCCAAAATTTCATAATATTAAATGCAGCAATTGCTAACATGATTCGGACAGACTTAAGCATCACTACGGGTGAGAAAGTCTCATCGTAGTCAACTCCTTGAACTTGGCAAAAACCTTTCACAACAAGTCGAGATTTGTAAACAGTAACATTTTCTATGGCTTGCCGATCATCGGGCAAGTCCACCAAAGTCCACACTTTGTTCTCATACATGGATCCCATCTCAGATTTCATGGCCTCAAGCCATTTCGCGGAAACTGGGCTCATCATCGCTTCCTCATAGTTCGTAGGTTCATCATGGTCTAGTAACATGACTTCCAGAACAAGATTACCGTACCACTCTGGTGCAGATCTTACTCTGGAAGACCTACGAGGTTCGGTAGTAACTTGATCTGAAGTTTCACGATCATCATCATTAACTTCCTCACTAATTGGTGTAGGAATCACAGGAACGGATTCTGCGATGAACTACTTTCCAATAAGGGAGTAGGTACAATTACCTCATCAAGTTCTACTTTACTCCCACTCACTTCTTTCGAGAGAAACTCCTTCTCTAGAAAGGATCCATTCTTATCAAACAAAGATTTTGCCTTCGGATCTCTGATAGAAGGTGTACCCAACAGTTTCCTTTGGGTATCCTATGAAGACGCACTTCTCCAATTTGGGTTTGAGCTTATCAGGTTGAAGCTTTTTCACATAAGCATGGCAGCGCCAAACTTTAAGAAACGACAACTTTGGTTTCTTCCCAACCGCAGTTCATAAGGCGCCGTCTCAACGGATTTTGATGGTGCCCTATTTAAAGTGAATGCAGTTGTCTCTAATGCATAACCCCAAAACGTTAGTGGTAACCCGGTAAGAGACATCATAGATCGCACCATATCCAATAAAGTGTGGTTACGACTTTCGGACACACCATTACGCTGTGGTGTTCCAGGTGGCGTGAGCTGTGAAACTATTCCACATTGTTTTAAATGAAGGCCAAACTCGTAACTCAAATATTCTCCTCCACGATCAGATTGTAGAAACTTTTATTTTGTTGTTACGATGATTCTCCACTTCACTCTGAAATTCTTTGAACGTTTCAAATGTTTCAGACTTGTGTTTCATTAAGTAGATATACCCATATCTGCTCAAATCATCTGTGAAGGTCAGAAAATAACGATACCCGTCATGAGCATCAGCACTCATTGGACCGCATACATCGGTATGTATTATTTCCAATAAGTCACTAGCTCGTTCCATTGTTCCGGAGAACGGAGTTTTAGTCATCTTGCCCATAAGGCACGGTTCGCAAGCATCAAATGATTCATAAACAAGTTATTCCAAAAATCCATCTTTATGGAGTTTCTTCATGCACTTTACACCGATATGACCCAAACGGCAGTGCCACAAATATGTTGCACTATCATTTTCAACTTTGCATCTTTTGACATCAATTTTATGAATATGTGTATCACTACGATCAAGATTCAATAAACCATCAACATTAGGTGTATGACCATAGAAGGTTTTATTCATGTAAATATAATAAAAATTTATTCTCTGTCTTAGATGAATAATTGTATCGCAATAAACATGATCTAATCATATTTATGCTCAACGCAAACACCAAATAACATTTATTTAGGTTCAACACTAATCTCGAAAGTATAGGGAGTGTGTGATGATGATCATATCAATCTTGGAACCACTTCCAACACACATCGTCACTTCACCCTCAACTAGTCTCTGTTTATTCTATAACTCCTGTTTTGAGTTACTAATCTTAGCAACCGAACAAGTATCAAATACCCAGGGGCTACTATAAACACTAGTAAGGTACACATCAATAACCTGTATATCAAATATACCCTTGTTCACTTTGCCATCCTTCTTATCTACCAAATATTCAGGGTATTTCCGGTTTCAGTGACCATTTCCTTTGCAGTAGAATCACTCAATTTCAGGCTTTGGTCCAGCTTTGGGTTTCTTCATGGGAGTGACAACTTGCTTGTCATTCTATTTGAAGTTCCCTTTCTTTCCCTTTGCCCTTTTCTTTAAACTAGTGGTCTTGTCAATCGTCAACACTTGATGCTCTTTCTTGATTTCTACCTTCGTTGATTTTCAGCATCACGAAGAGCTCGGGAGTTTCTTTCGTCATCCCTTGCTATAGTTCATCACAAAGTTCCAGTAACTTGGTGATGGTGACTAGAGAACTCTTTTAATCACTATTTTATCTAGAAGATTAACTCCCACTTGATTCAAGCGATTGTAGTACCCAGACAATCTGAGCACATGCTCACTGCTTGAGTTATTCTCCTCCATCTTTTAGCTTTAGAACTTGTTAGAGACTTCATATCTCTCAACTCGGGTATTTGCTTGAAATATTAACTTCAACTCCTGGAACATCTCATATGTTCCATGACATTCAAAACGTCTTTGAAGTCCCAATTCTAAGCCGTTAAGCATGGTGCACTAAACTATCAAGTAGTCATCATATTGAGCTAGCCAAACATTCATAACATCTGCATCTGCTCCTGCAATAGGTCTATCACCTAGCAGTGCATCAAGGACATAATTCTTCTGTGCGGCAATGAGGATAAACCTTAGATCACGGACCCAGTTCACATCATTGCTACTGTCATCTTTCAACTTAGTTTTCTCTAGGAACATAAAAAACATAGGGAAGCTACAATGCGAGCTATTGATCTACAACATAATTTGCAAAATACTATCAGGACTAAGTTCATGATAAATTAAAGTTAAATTAATCATATTACTTAAGAACTCCCACTTAGATAGACATCCCTCTAATCATCTAAGTGATCACGTGATCCAAATCAACTAAACCATGTTCGATCATCACGTGAGATGGAGTAGTTTTCAATGGTGAACATCACTATGTTGATCATATCTACTATATGATTCATGCTCGACCTTTCGGTCTCAATGTTCCGAGGCCATATCTGCATATGCTAGGCTCGTCAAGTTTAACCCGAGTATTCTGCGTGTGCAAAACTGGCTTGCACCTGTTGTATGTGAACGTAGATCCTATCACACCCGATCATCACATGGTGTCTCAGCACGAAGAACTGTAGCAACGGTGCATACTCAGGGAGAACACTTATACCTTGAAATTCAGTAAGGGATCATCTTATAATGCTACCGCCGTACTGAGAAAAATAAGATGCATAAAGGATAAACATCACATGCAATCAATATAAGTGATATGATATGGCCATCATCATCTTGTGCCTTTGATCTCCATCTCCAAAGCACCATCATGATCACCATCGTCACCGGGGCGACACCTTGATCACCATCGTAGCACCGTTTTCGTCTCGCCAACTATTGTTTCTACGACTATCGCTGCCGCTTAGTGATAAAGTAAAAACAATTATAGGGCAATTGCATTGAATACAATAAAGCGACAACCATATGGCTCCTGCTAGTTGCCGATAACTCTGTTACAAAACATGGTCATCTCATACAATAAAATTTAGCATCATGTCTTGACCATATCACATCACAACATGCCCTGCAAAAACAAGTTAGACGTCCTCTACTTTGTTGTTGCAAGTTTTACGTGGCTGCTACGGGCTGAGCAAGAACGGTTCTTACCTACGCATCAAAACCACAACGATTTTTCATCAAGTATTTGCTGTTTTAACCTTCAATAAGGACCGAGCGTAGCCACACTCAATTCAAGTAAAGTTGGAGAAACTGAGACCCGCTAGCCACCTGTGTGCGAAGCACATCGGTAGAACCAGTCTCGCGTAAGCGTACGCGTAATGTCGGTCCGGGTCGCTTCATCCAACAATACCGCCGGATAAAAGTATGACATGCTGGTAAGCAGTATGACTATTATCGTCCGCAACTCACTTGTGTTCTACTCGTGCATATAACATCTACGCACAGACCTGGCTCGGATGCCACTGTTGGGGAACGCGGTAATTTCAAAAAAATTCCTACGATCACGCAAGATCTATCTATGTGATGCATAGCAACAAGAGGGTGAGTGTATCTTCATACCCTTGAAGATCGCTAAGTGGAAGTGTTTATCAACGCGGTTGATGTAGTCGTACACCTTCACGATCCGCCCCGATCAAGTCCCGAACATACGACACCTCCGTGTTTAGCACACGCTCAGCTCGATGACGTCCTCGCCTTCTTGATCCAGCAAGACGGGCAAAGTAGTAGATTTAATTCCGGCAGCACGATGACATGGTGACGGTGTTGGTGAAGAACAATCTCCGCAGGGCTTTGCCAAAGCACTACGGAAACTATGACGGAGGATAAACTAGAGGGGACGGGGTTGCCGGCACACGGCTTGGTGTTCCTTGATGTGTCTTTGGTGCTAGACCTGTCCCTCTATTTAAATGTTGAGCCATGGGGTCGAAACTTGTAGTAAAAGCCTCCACAAAGTCGGTTTCACCTGAAAGGCAAGAGTCCTTCTCGGAGTCCAGGGCCAGACGCCAGGGTTCCCGGCGTCTGGGCCCAGACGCTGGGGACCCTAGCGTCTGGCCCCTGGACTCCGCAGAACTTCCTTTTGCACTTTCCAAAAACCTTGTGGGCTTTCCCCTTTGGCCCAAATAAAGTGTTCTCGTACCCAAACATTTCGGGAAACATTCGGAACCCCTTCTGGTAAATTCCGGAACCCTTCCGGAGACCAAACACTATTATCCCATATATCAATCTTTATCTCCGGACCATTCCGGAGTTCCTCATCATGTCCGTATCATATCCGGGACTCCGAACAACATTCGGTCACCAACATACATAAGTCATATAATACTATATCGTCAACGAACGTTAAGCGTGCGGACCCTACGGGTTCAAGAACTATGTAGACATGATCGAGACACCTCTCTGGTCAATAACCAATAGCGGAACTTGGATGCCCATATTGGCTCCTACATATTCTACGAAGATCTTTATCGGTCGAACCGCATAACAACATACGGTGTTCCCTTTGTCATCGGTATGTTACTTGCCCGAGATTCGATCGTCGGTATCATCATACCTAGTTCAATCTCATTACCGGCAAGTCTCTTTACTCGTTCTGTAATACTTCATCCCATAACTAACTCATTAGTCACAATGCTGGCAAGGCTTATAGTGATGAGTATTACCAAGTGGGCCCAGAGATACCTCTCTGAAACATGGAGTGACAAATCCTAATCTCGATCCATGCCAACCCAACAAACACCTTCGGAGGCACCTATAGAGCACCTTTATAATCACCCTTTTACATTGTGACGTTTGGTAGCACACAAAGTGTTCCTCCGGTATTCGGGAGTTGCATAATCTTTGGTAGCACACAAAGCGTTCCTCCGGTATTCAGGAGTTGCATAATCTCATAGTCTGAGGAACTTGTATAAGTCATGAAGAAAGCAGTAAATGAAACTAACACGATCATAATGCTAAGCTAACGGATGGGTCATGTCCATCACATCATTCTCCTAATGATGTGATCCCGTTCATGAAATAACAACACATGTCTATGGTTAGGAAACATAACTATCTTTGATTAACGAGCTAGTCAAGTAGAGGCACACTAGGGACTATATGTTTTGTCTATGTATTCACACATGTACTAAGTTTCCGGTTAATACAATTCTAGCATGAATAATAAACATTTATCATGATATAAGGAAATATAAATAACAACTTTATTATTGCCTCTAGGGCATATTTCCTTCAGTATATTCATCTGGCACTTAATCAGTCTACACGCCACAGATGCTCCATTTCAGTTGAACTGCACAAAAAAATTTGGGTGGTTCATTTTCTCAACCGCCTCCTTTCTTGTCTGCAATGTAGAATTTTGGCAAGCTACATGACCAATATGAGCCAGTAAACTAGTTGGATGAAAGTAGTGGCCAAGTTGCTCAAACCTCCCTCGGCACGTGGCCACTATTTGAGGATAAACCTACAAGCAAAGTTCAGATTATCTGTGCTGCCTCTTATGTACTCGAAAGTTTACTCGTACAAGCATTAATTTTAGCAAGAAGTACCTCCAACTGAACACCATTTACTAGTCTGTACCCTAGGTAATTAAAGTTCGTCCATGGATGATATTGGTTGTGATTTCAATGAATTGAATGCATAAACATACTGAACATATGTATATCTGTATCTTTTTGTAAATTATCTATGAATATTGTCGTGTGATCTATCAATCATATGGATGCATAGACATGCTGAACTTGTGTATATATGAATCTTTTGAGTTGTTGATTGTGAATGTTGGCTATGAATATGAACGTGTCCTGTGAACCTGAGTTTGATACAAATGTTTACCTTTTCTGTTGTACTTGTGTGTGAACTTGTCAGTATGCCTACTGTGGGACATGTGACGTGTGGGTGTCAACGGCACACCTTCTTCCCGAGAAGAATTGCACCTGCTTTGTTAGGGTAGCAACGGCGCATCAGCTCTTTTAAATCTTTTTGCTTTGTCTTCCCCCCTCCCCCGCTCAACCCCTGTTGTAATGTTTTCGGCCTCAAAACAAACATAGTACTGCGTCGTTTTTGGGGCTTGATGAAAAATTGGGTGCTGGTTTCTGTAGGTTGGCCCGCCTAGCAAATGGGCTGCTGGTCCACCACGGACTGGGAGGCTAAAAATACAAGTTGTATGGTACAGAGGCAAGTAAAAAAATGCCATCGAGAGCCATCCACTGAAAAAATCGCTCCTGATGTGCTTCTTCAGTCACGCCGCCGGCCCCCTCTTTAATCCAGTTCGCTCGGGGATCTAGCTGGTATCATTTTTTTAGAGGGCGAACAAGTATCAGCTAGGCCTAGGTTTTGTTTTTAACATGCGTAGCCCACGACATACGGAGACAATGGTTTCAACTTATTTTTTGAGGTCCATACCGGCCTATGGGATTTTTCTTAACGATCGGCAGCCCAATGTATTTTTTTAATAAAACACAGATCTCTGTTCTATTTATCTATATATAAGAATAATAATGTTATGTCAAATTTATGTTTTCCCTTCTAACCACATTATATATATATATATATATATATATATATTATTACTATTATCGTATATTTTATAGAGACTTATATATACATTATAAAAACATCCCACATGTTATTAACTTATAAAAGTAAATGTTTAATAGAAGTTGGCAAGGAAAATCCTGGTTGTTTTTGACTCACAGGCAAGGAAAATCCTGGTGATTGCGTACAAAAGCTTGCGAAGATTTTAAGGACCAATGTAATAATAACTCGCTCATTTTTATTTTGAGCAATAACTCGCTAATGTAAGAAAAATGTGTCTCTCCGGTTTATTTTTTGATATTAATTGCTCCTTCTAACCTAACATTATATATAGAACAAACCCAGTGTATTTCAAGAAAGTGCAAATGGTCTGAGATTTCTTAGAAAATATAAATGGGCCGCATTGACGCGAAATTATTTGTTCACCCAGCCGAGCAAATGGACTGTACATTCTAGAAAACATGGTTTAAATATATGCCACATTTTTGCAGGCTGACATGTGGGCCGATAGGTCGAAGCCTACGCAGGACGTTGTCAACTTGGTCAACAAATGATTATGACATCCACATCCATTGGATTTATATCCAACAGCCGACATGCACCTTCAATCTCTCGTCTTCTTTCTCCGGCGGCTAGCGGCTCTAATTAGGATGCATCACTGCGAAGTGCTACCCCACCGCCGTCCAGGCTATCCCTTCACCCCTCCACACCTCCTGTTATTCTCCACCGGCTGCAGCTCCACGCTGCACCAGAACCAGTTATAACCCTTCTCCTCCTCTCAATTAGTGACTCCACTGCCGCATCTTCCCATCTCCGGGTCGTTCCCATCCGGAGCCTCGCTATCGTCCACCGCCTCGCTGCGCTCGGTGCGGCATGGTCAACAAACGAGAGTACGTGGAGAGCCTAATGGCTAGGACCCACGAGGTCCACAGTCGCACGCAAGGAAAGTTCCTCCTTATTAAGCTGGAAAAAAATGTTTCCTCCCCTTGACAGCTGGGACCCACTGGCTGTATCTTCGCACGGAAGGAAGTGCCTCCTTGTTATGTGAAAAAAAATTATTCCTCCCGTTGACAGCTGGGACCCGTCAGATTTGGTGGCTGACTTGTGGGTCTACTAAGCGGACATGTACGTGGGACTTTGTCAACTTAATGAACAAATGATTCTAGCAGCTGGACCGTTGGATGTTAATCCAACAGCCGTGCTCCTTCTTCAACCTCTGTTCTTGCTCCTGTCTCCCATGGGCGGCACCGTGGCAGTGCTGCCGCACACCCGAACCAGTCAAGTTTTCCACTCCTCTCCATCTGCGACTCCACTGCCGCATCTTCCTCATCTCCGGGTCATTCCAGTCTGGGGCCTCGCCGTCGTCCACCGGCCTTGGTGCGCCCAGCATGGTGTGGTCAATGTGGTCAACAACTGGGAGTCATCGGAAGATGACTGTACATGAGAGGCTGACAGTGGGGACGCACCACGCCCATGGACACATGCATGAAATTGCATCCTTTTTACCCTGAAAAATAATCTTTTCTCCCCCTGACTGCTGGGATCCACCAGCTACATCTTCGCACGCAAGGAAGTGCGTCCATATTACGGGCAAAAAATTGATTCGCCCCCTGACTGCTGGGACCCACCAGCTACATCTTCGCGTGCAAGGAAGTGCCTGATAGTCGGGACCCACCTGGTCGAAGCGTATGTAGCATTGTCATTCTGGTCACAAATGTGTACATACATACTGGTCGATGTAGAGGCGCGCATGTGTCGTAGTAGAGGCACACACGTAGCATGTACACGTACGTACAACGACCAGGGTGTAAGAAAGAAAATACGGCCACGTACGTACATACGAGCGGGGTCTCGATGCCTACTCGCACATACGTACGGCTAGGTGTCGTGTACATGGCTGGGTCGGAACGGAGAAACTGCGTCGTCATTGTGTTCATGGGGAGCCAACCGGCTGGGTCAGAACGGAATGCATCGTCGTGTTCATCGGGAGGGCTTGGATGGAACAGCCAATGGAAACGAGGCCTGGCGTACCGCAGAACGGAGGAAACGGCCTTGTGTTCGACCAGCCACGGTCGAAACAGGATCCTGTTCATCGGGAGGGGTCTAGCGTACCGCAAAATGAAGGAAACAGACTTCTGTTGGACCTCCTACGGTCAAAACGGGGTCCTGTTGATCGGGAAGGGTGTGGCGTACCGCAAAGCGGAGGAAACAGACTTGTGTTGGAGCGCTACGGTCGAAACGGGGGTCCTGTTCATCGGGAGGGTTGTGGTGTACCGCAAACGGGACCCCACGGGATACTGCTCATCTTCACCGTCGACCTCCTCCAGCCTCCACGGCCTACTGTTCATCCAGCGTCGACCTCCTCCAGCCTCCACCTGCGACTGTTCATCCACAGGCTCCTGTTCATTCAGCCTCCACCGCGTGCTCCTCCACTGGCTACTGTTCAACCAGCCCTCTCCACGGGGTCCTGTTCAACCACCCGTCCATGAGCAACTTTTCATCCAGCCCTCCACCGACTACTGTTCAACCAGCCCTCCACGGGGTCGTCCAGTTCATCCAGCCCTCCACGGGGTCCTGTTCATCCACCCCCAACCGGCTCAATCGGGGTCCTATTCATCCAGAGACAACACCACGGGGTCCTGTTCATCCACCCCCACCGGGAACTGTTCATCCAAACCCCCCAACAACGCTCACTATTCATCAAGGGAAGGAGGCAGCAGGGTTTGATCGGCTTCAGTAACCGGGAACTCCTCGAATTTTTTCTCGCCCTCGCTTGTACCACGGTTTTTTCCGTTATGGACGGCCCAAAGAATGTCATGCAGCTACGTCTCCGGCCCGCCTAGGACGAAAAGCCCATTTTCTGTCATTATTTTTTGTCATAGAAGTAGGAGCCCACCACATCTATGATGATACCGGGTTTTGTCACAATTATCATCATAGAAGTGTCATAAGCATGACATAATTTTTTTCGTTCGGCCCAAAATGTCACGGATGTGTCTTTTTTTAGTGCTAGAGACGGCATGGTGGCCACATTCGCCTTGATGGATGTCTCTAAGGATCTCCATGCCCTTCTCTGGTTCCACGCATTGCTAATAGACGTCGGTCACGCTCCGCCTTGCGAGTTCTTGATTGACGATGGTGTAAGCGCCTGGTCTGCATTGGATCTGACGGGCCAGCACTTGATCGGCTGGCAGCACGCGGTTGACCAAATAGTCGCGGATGGGCTGCGCCCAAGATGGGGCCGCCAACACTATGAAGACAGCGACTTGCACGGGGGGGGGAGGCAGCGGGCTGGGGCCAGCCGCTCCTGATGGCGTTGATGAAGTCCCCGGGCCGACTGCATCAGCCCCCGAGCCGCCTGCTGGGGTTCCTGGGCCGAGTGCTGGTGCTGCAGCCCCCGGGCCGCCTGGTGAAGTCCCCGTACCGACTGCTGAAGTCCCCGAGCTGGATCTGACCGTTCCGGGGGCGGTCGACACGAAGATGGAGTCGGACTCTGGCGAGGGCTTGATAGACGGCTTGCGGAGGTGCTCGAGGCAGAAGTCGGCTGGTATGGCTTGCCGGGTGGAGCCAATGCGGGCAAGAGCATCTGCTGCGTGATTGTCGGCCCGTGGTACGTGGATGAACTCGCATCCGTCAAAGTGGCCGCTCATCTGCTGGACGAGGAAGCGGTAGCTTGCCATTTTGGCTTCCTTGGCGTCCCAGTCGTCAGAAGACTGCTGGACCACCAGGTCCGAGTCGCCGTAGGAGAGGATGCGACGAATGCTGATTTCTTTGGCCAGTCGGAGCCTGAAGATAAGTGCTTCATACTCGGCTACATTGTTGGAGGCGATGAAGTGGATCTGCAGCGTGTACTTCAGGTTGTCGCCTTTGGGAGAGGTGAGGACGATGCCGGCTCCCAAGCTGGGGCGCATCTTTGAGCCGTCAAAATGCATCCGCCAATGCATAGAATCCGGCACTGGCGGCAAGTACTAGGACTCGGCCCAGTCGACGAGGAAGTCGGCCAGTGCTTGGGACCTGTGCGGGGCTGGTAGAAGATGGTGTTGGGAGCCAACTCTATGGCCCACTTGGTCACCTGGTCTGAGGCATCTCTGTTGCCCATGATCTCGGCAAGGGGAGCAATGCAGACAACCATGATGGAGTGCTCTTGGAAATATTGCTTCAGCTTCTTGGCGACAAAGTACACGCCGTAGCACATCTTCTAGTAGTGGGGGTAGTTCTGCTTGGAGGCCGACAGGACCTCGCTCAGGTAGTACACCGGCCTCTGGACCGACTGGGCCTTGCCGGCTTCTGAGCGCTCGATAACGACCACCGTGCTGATGACTCGGTTGGTGGCGGCGATGTAGAGGAGCATGGGCTCTTCAGCAGCCAGAGCCGCCAGGATAGGCGGTGTTGACATCACATGCTTGAGCTGGAGGAAGGCAGCGTCCACCTGGTCGTTCCATTCGAAGCAACTGGTTTTCTTCATGAGCTGGTACAGAGGAAGTGCCTTCTCGCCCAGCCGACTGATGAAGCGGCTGAGGGATGCCAGGCACCCGGTGAACTTCTGGACATCACGCAGCTTGGTGGGTTTCTCCATCCTCTCGATGGCCTTGATCTTGACAGGGTTGCACTCGATGACGTGCTCTGAGACAAGGAAGCCCAGGAGCTGGCCGGCTGGCACACCAAAGACACACTTCTCCGGGTTGAGCTTGATGTTGAAACTACGTAGGTTCTCAAAGGTCTGCTTCAGGTCTTCCATAAGGGTGCCATGCTTTTTCGTCTTCACCATAATGTCATCCATGTAGACGTGGGCATTGTAGCCGAGTTACTTCAACAAGCACTTCTGCATACAACGTTGGAAGGTGGCGCTGGCATTTCTCAAGCCGAAAATCATGGTGATGTAGTAGAAAGCGCCGAATGGCGTGATGAAGGCGGTCTTCAGGCGATCAGCCGGATCCAGCTTGATCTGGTGGTAGCCGGAATAGGCATCAAGGAAAGACAACAGCTCGCATCCGTCTGTGGAGTCGATCACTTGGTCTATTCACGATAGAGCGAATGGATCTTTGGGGCATGCTTTGTTGAGACTGGTATAATCAATGCACATACGCCACTTGTTGTTCTTCTTCAACACGAGGACTGGGTTGGCAAGCCAATCCGGGTGGAATACTTCCATAATGAATCCGTCTGCTAGCAGTCGGGCGACTTCTTCTCCAACAATCCTTATCTTCTCTTCTGACAGACGGCGGAGGGGTTGCTTGACCGGCTTGGCATCTGACCTTACATGAAGTTTGTGCTCGGCGAGATCCGTCGGGACACCCGGCATGTCTTTGGGGGACCATGCAAAGATGTATCGATTCTCACAGAGGAAATCGACGAGTTCGCCTTCCTATTTGCTGTCAAGGCCAGTTCCCATGACAACAAACCTTTCCGGGTGCTCCGGGTCCAGGGGGATCCACTTGGTATCTTTGGCCGGTTGGATGGAGGCCCCTGCTTCCGCCTCCTTGGGATCAGTCGGCATGGACGGCTTCTCGCTATCCATGGCTACCATCCGATCAAGGAGCCGTCTTTCTTGAGCGATGACGAGGGACTCAGCCAGCCGGCTGCAGCACAATCTTGTGACTTCTTGTAATCTCCGGCAATGGTGATGATGCCCTTGGTGCCTGGCATCTTGGCCTTCATGTATGCATAGTGCGGGACCATCATGAACTTGGTCAGTGCAGGGCGGCCCAAGAGTGCATGGTAGGGGCTTTCCAGATCAACCACCTCGAACCAGATAGGCTCGCGGCGGAAGTGATCCTTGTCGCCGAAGAGGACGTCGATTTTTATCTTGCCAATTGGGGAGCAGGACAGGCCGGGGACTATGCCATGGAAGACAGTCCGGTTTGGCTAAAGCTGCTTGGCCTTGATATCCAGCCGCTCCATGGTCTCGCGGTACAGGATGTTGATGCTGCCATCTATCAAAACTCGGCCGAAACGGCAGTTTCGCCTCTCCATTGCAAAGGTTGTATCGAGCACCAGGGCATATGAACCCGGGTTGGGCATCACAGCTGGGTGGACAACTTGGCTTCAAGTAATGGGCCTCTCCGACCAATGCATGCAGGAGGGGGATTTTGTGCTGACAGCATTGACCTCTCGGTGCTGCTGCCACCTGCTGTGCCTATCGCCGGCTTCGCTTGTGAAGACGACGTAGGCGGCGTGCTCTTCAGGGAACTCGTCTTGAATGGCGCCGACTGGTCGGGCTGCCGGCTGTTGAGCGGCTAGAGCTGGAGGGCCAGCTTGCGGGGGAGGCGGGAGGGCCTCGCCCTTGGCGATCCGAGCTAGCCAGTTGCACTTCCGAGTGGTGTGATTGGATGGCTTCGCGTCGCTGTGGAACTTTCACGGGGCGTCAAGGGCTTGCTCAAAGGAGAGGGCGGTCAGCCATGCTCCCTTGCTAGTTTTCTGCCTCTTGGTGGTGGGTTGACCAGTCGGCTGCTGATCTTCGACTGCTGCTACCTGCCGGTTGCCAGAAGCTGGCTGTTGGGCCTTGCGCTTGTTGTCGTTTTGCTGGCGTCGGTTGGTGTCACCAGCCGACGTTTGGGAGGCCGGGGGTAGCACCTTCCCAGACGCGTCCACTCGAAGCTCCGACTTCATGGAGGAGTCGGCCATGGCGTACTTGTCCGCTATGATCAGCAGCTCGTCAAGGGTGGGTGGGTCATCGTAGAGAAGCTTGTGCTTAAGCAAGGTGCCCTCTCGGCACCCGACCGTGAAGTACTCTATTGCCTGCACCTCATGCACCGCGTTAAGTAATCGCGGATGGACTCAATCGGGCCTTGGATGCACATGGAGAGCTGGCGAGGCTTGGGCGGCCGCTTGTACGTGCCGGTGAAGTTGCGGATGAATACTTCAGTGAAATCCAGCCAGCTGTTGATGCTGTATGGCTTGAGGCTGTTCAGCCAGGTCCGGGTCGTGCCTTGGAGCATGAGTGGGACGTATTTCATGGCAACGCGCCTGTTGCCGCTTGCTATGTTGACTGTGGTGGAGTAGTCCACCAGGCAATCCTCCGGCTTCACGGAGCCGTTGTACTTGGGCGTGTCTGATGGGAGCGAGAACCCTTTGGGAAAGGGCTCGTCGCGTATGCGGGGGCCGAAACAAGGCGGGCCGACTGCATCCTCTTCTTCTATCGCTAGGGATCGAGCAAGTCGGTCGATCCGGTGGCGGGCATCATTCTCTCCGATTCCTTCTCGGTGACCCAGCCGGTCTCCCAGACTCGGATGCTCAACAGGCGGCGGGGAGGCGCGCCACTCCCTGCGTGGGGGAGGCGGGCAGTTGTTGCGTCGTTCCACTACTCTTGGGCAGCCGTCTTGGTCGCGCTCGATCGTGAGGTGCGTGCGCCGACTGCGCCTAGCAGCCGGCTCCGGGTCCCCTCGGCCGTGAGTGACGCCTGTCGGGGACCGAGAGGTCGCGCCGTGCTCTCGGCGAGGGTGTTGGTTCTCATCTTGCACGCCGGGTTCCATCACGCGGCGGCCGGCTTCCTGCTGCATGGCAGCCGTGTCGAGGAGCCGATGGAGGCGCTCCGTCATGCAGCGCTTCTCATCGCCCTCTAGGTTGTCCAGTTCTTCCGCCGCCGCCTGGGCGGCACGTAGGTTCTCCATGGGGGTAGCATAGACCGGGCGGTCGCCTCCCAACATGCCGGCGATGGTGGCGCCGCGATGGCGGGCTGCACCCAGTCGGCTGGGCTCTCCAGCAGTCAGAGTGCCGCCTACGGCGCGGTCGATCTCGCGCTGGTAGGCGTCAGTAAGGCGCCTCGCAGCGGCCAACTGGTTGGCGCTGTCGATGAGCGAGAGGCGGTGTGCCTCCAGCTTCGCGCTATCCGCGCCATCCTCAACTGGAGTGGCGAGGGCTCGCAGGGCTGCCCAGATCGAATCCCGATCTGCTTCGGCAGAGCCTCCGCCCAAACTAGTGACTAGCACCTCTGTGATGGTGCTGGCGCTGGTGATGCTATCCGCGCGAGGGAGCGGGTCGTCGATGATCTCTACGTGGTCGGGGTAGGCATCAACATCTGCCGCGTTGGAGTCAATGATCATCTCGACGGGCGGATCGATGGAGCCGATGGACTCTAGGTCGGAGGCGAGCTCGTCGGCGATGTGGAGCTTGCCAAGGAGGTCGACGAGGCAGCTCTCGGAGCTGGCCAAACCCACGTCGGGGGCGGGCTCGTCGGTGAGATGGACCCCCGCTGTCGGTGAGATCGTTGAGGAGATCGGCAAGGGAGCTTGCGGCGCATGCGGCCTCCACGTCGCTCAAAGCATCGACGCAAGCGCCATCAGGCGAGCTAGGCTGGCTGCGCTCACGGGGAAGGAAACATGTTCCCTCCAGAATGTGTCTCCGGCCAACGGTGCGCCTTGCCCCACGGTGGGCGCCAAATGTCGTGGTATTTCCTCGACATATGCCAATGGGTGGCTAATCATGTAGGGGGTCAATAGAACGTTGCCGGCATCTAGAAGCGGGAGTAGCCAAGACCTCAACGACGCCGAGTCTTACCCAGGTTTGGGGCTCTCCGTGGAGATAACACCCCTAATCCTGCTCTGCGGGGTCTCCGCATCACTATGATCAACAGCGGGGGTACAAGATGGCTCCTTGAGCTGTTCGGGCTAGAGGAGGAAGAAAGGCAAGCTAGCTCTACTTCTCCCTAGCTATGTGGGTGTAAGGTGATCTAAGGGCTGAACCCTTTGCATGGGTGACCCTGAGGGGTTTATATATGCCTACCCTTAGGGGTACAATGGTAATCTGGCTAGTCGTAGGACCCGACCGTCAGTGTCTCTAGGCTCTGGCTTCTCCGCCGACAGCTGGGGCCTGCCGCCTGGTGGGCCCCACCGACTGTCGTGATCTCGGCAGACAGGTAGGGCCCGCCGCCTGCGGGCCAGGAGGACTAGGCCGCACTGTAGCCTTGCCCCTAATGACGATAGCTTGGTCGGGGGGGCGCATGACTACAGTACCGCTGCCTGGCGGGCGATCACTGTAGCCACACCTCGTCACTTCTGGTTAATGGTGCACAGACTCCGAGGGAAGGGACGGCCGCCTGCTAGGAGGCGGCCTCCCCTTGTGGCCGCCTGCTTTGTGCTCGCCGTCTTTTGGTGATACACGACAAGTGGGGCCCGCCGCCTGCGGGCCACACCGACCGCCCGTCGTGGGGGTATGGCCCTGCCTGACGTAGGCACCGTCGTGGGCCGCGTGGCTACAGTGTCGTGTCAGTTGAGGGGTGTCCGCCTGGTACGCCCGCACTGTGGCCACGTTCCTTCCGGGATTCGGGGGTGACAGGTGGCACTGTTGCCACGCCCTATCTTGTCGTAGTAGGTGGGTGCAAACTTTGAGGAGGCGAGGGGCCGCCTGGCAGGAGTCGGCCCATGCCCTCGCCGCCTTCTGGGGTGCGCCACCTTCTGGGAGGCAGCCCGTGGGTGCCAACCGACCGTGAAGGCCGGCCTTGCGATCAGTCGGACCGAGGGGCTTGATCAGTCCCAATGTCTTGAAATCTGCTGGGGTGTGGATGAGGCTACCCAGGGTTTATCCCCCTGTCAACACCCTTTACGGTGGATGTTACGGCTCAATCGCAGGATTGTGGTGCAGCGATGGACCGGCAAAGCTCTGACTACCATGTTGTTACGACCCTGTGAGAGATCGAACAAGAAGGGGAAGGAGATCAAGGAGAAGGGGATGAGATCAAGAGGTAGGAGAAGGGGTAGGTGAGAAGAGAGTTCAGGATGAGAAGGGATCTAAATTATCTCAAATGACAACATGCCTACACTGCCATCACGGCTACACCTTTAACGCCACAGCCTTGCTTAGGCCCACACGTCATACTCACACATCCTAGTGACGACTATTCCACTGGCTCCTCCTGTGGGTCCAGTTCTTCTTCTCCTCCAAGTTCTTGTTGCTGCACTTGTGCCTCTCTGTCCGCTTCTGCTTCAGTCCGGGGCGTGACTGAGGGCGTGAGACTATATTGGTTTGTGGTACTGATGACAAAAAATCCACCACACACTCCAGCTGACAAACAACTGCATTCTCATTAACAAATGGTACCGTAAATCACAAAGGAATGTTCTGTGTTCTCGGATAAATGGAGGTATCACCCTTTGGTCACAACATTAGCTAGACATTCAGCAAAAAAGTGATCACAGTAGGAATAAACCTCTAAAGTATCATCTGGCGAACATCAATGCTCATCAGCGAACCCCACGCGACATAAAAATTGTGTTGCTTCTGTTCTGTGGCAAGAACTCTATTTGGCAGCGCGTATAACAGTTCCAAGCCAATCATCCGAGCTTGTGTTCACATCCCCCTTCAAGGCTCTCAGGGAGTGCTCTGTATCAACCTGCATCACAAAACAACTTTTTAACAAAAACCGTACTGTCACATTATGAAT
Source organism: Triticum aestivum (assembly GCF_018294505.1). NCBI lineage: Eukaryota > Viridiplantae > Streptophyta > Magnoliopsida > Poales > Poaceae > Triticum > Triticum aestivum. The sequence continues at coordinate 556,396,986 of NC_057801.1, forward strand.
TTAGTTTTCCTTTAAGTTATGTTTTACGGTATAAGCAGAGGAAATATGCACACCTTTGTAATGTACACATCAACTCCAAGCCTAGCTATCACGGCAGCTTCAAGTATTTTGGTCTCCATTCCTCCAGTGGTGTCGTGTGCGGCTACTGATATCTCCACTGCAGTGAATAGCTGGACATCTTAGGCTTACACAAGCGATGGTAGTTTACAAGCAGGACATCTGGATCACGAATTTAGTCTGTTATCATTCCAATAAACATAATTCTGATGACAGCGACTCATGTTACAGATAATTGCTCCCTCAAAGCATTTCCCCCCCTTCAAACGATACATAAGAACAAAGAATGCATTTGGTGATAGTAAGGTTGTCACTTGGGAAATCATCACTGACTACTTGGGTGAAGCATTTTTATAATTTGATACAATTATCAACTTGAAATTGCTATGTTCACCCTCTGCAGGCTGTAGCGGCATGCCTTCATCAGTATATACTACACAACTATGCAGACATCAATCACTCAACCATCATGGTACACATGGAAGGGAGACATGACGATACCTCCTTTTCTGTTGCCTTCTAATGCAGGTTTTACAATCGACCAGCCTCCATTGTCATCTACCTCTGTTAAGCAGCACATGTCAGTAAACTGGAATTGCATGTTTTTCCCTGCATTTCCCTACAATAATTGATGTATATCGACCAAGAAGATTACACATGCAGACAAAGTTGATCTACAACAGGTGGATACTAACCTATCTCTTTGAGAAGTACTGCATTTGGGTCAGTTGGAGGACGGTCATATACTCCATGAACATCTGTCTAAATATCAATTTTCAGAGAGCTATGTAAAAGTCTAAGTAACGAAAAACTTGACAAAACAATGAAACATATGAAGCATGATGCATACAAATGGAATAAGATGAAGCCCATCTTATAACAACAAAATTGAATTATAAGAAAGACAGCACAGCCAAGTCAGCAAGTTGCCATACTGTTACAATAAATGATCAAGTCATGGTAAGGAGACAAGGTAACAGTACCAGAAACACGACATATTTTGGAGTCAGAAGCTGTGCAAGGTGGCGTATAATGACATCCCCACTCAATATGGTGCAGTCCTGGTCATTTAATCCTAACATCAGTCTCAGTACAAGTGAACAAAAAGTGTGTACGCCAACCTGTATGTGAATCTAAACAAGAACGTGGGCACAATCCAATTTAAAACTCACCAGCGATTCATCAAGAACAGCATCTCCGTGCAAAACCTGCGAGGAAATGGACCATTATTCTACATAGAAAACCGTAGCTGCAAGTTTGTATTCTTCTTCATATGTAGATGAAAATAGAACAGGTGGGGGAGTTAGGCGATGCTTCCCTTATTCTTATAACATTACTGGAAAACTGTCCGAGCTATTTCAAATGTCAGAACTGATCTATTACTTAACAATACACCCAGAGCTATGTTGGGAACATATATGTATTGTGAATCATTGCAGCTTACCAAAAGTATTAGTGAAAGCTCCATGTAAACAATGCTCATTAAACACAAGTCTAAAGAATATGCCTAATATCCAGAAACAACATTTTTGCCGCATATGATTCACATAATTATCGTACTTGAGCTGAAAACTTAGATCAAAGCAAATTTCTACAGAAATAATTACTCAAGAACCTAAGGTGCAACAGCTTACAGGGACAAAGCCAGCATGGAGTGACTCAATGATTTGAGAAGCATTGGCTGATGCAAGCTGCAAATGCACATATGTCAACATCTTTGTTTACAGGATTAGACATAGAACCACAAGAACTGTGTATTGTCAGGTGTCCATCCAAAGATGCAACAATCCTCTAGTTTGCTCACATTTCTTCGCTGAGTAGACCATCCACAAGCAAATGGTGACATCCCAACAGACGGTATTCCTTCTGCAGAAGCACTTCCACAAGTCATTTATTTACCACTGATTCACACTTAACAAATTAATAGTTTTTATAAAACATATATTACAAAATCGATATATAAGCTGGTCAGGTCATTGAAAACACATAGTAGATATATGAATTGTTATTGATATATGAACATGCATCCTTGCAATGTTAAGTAAAAACTTCAGATCACGACATAATTCATTCAGACAAAGGAACACATGCAGATCCTGTGGAAAAACAAGAATAAACATAATCATGAATTTTCAATACCTATTCAAGACGACACTAGTGACAACACACTAGTTGATTACTTTACCATAATGATAGGTTACCATGATAAGCATGTAGCTGAATTATTAGCATAAAATGCACTAGTCTTCATTTCTATGTCGTGTACCTCTTGCCAAGGCTCTAACAATTTCCTGGTTGAGAGAAGTCACCTATGTTGCAACATGTATATCATTAGAACACTGTTTAAGCATTGCATCACAGAAGCATGGCATACATCGACAAGATCCTGAAAAAAATAAGGAACTGGAAGTTATGATATCCACATGATAGTGAAATTTTAGAAGTGCACCGTACTGAAATTCTTGTAGCCACAAAGCCAGCCTTCACGAGTGTTGAATGCAACCCTCCTTTATGTACTCCAGATCTACTTGCTTGGAAGTGGCCAAAAGAACCTGAAGTAGTAAATTCAGATAGAGAACTATTACAATATTGATATCATGACACTAATTTTACAAACTCAAACTCTAGCAGCCCAATTATAGTTACAGGGATTACGGGTACCATATAACATTGGAACTGACCCACTTCCCTGGTTGTTCAGCACTATCCTACAGGCAGACCCTGGAGACTATCAATCAGACCCATCGTATGCTAAATATCTTCCAAGCAGGTTATTTGCACTAATAATCTAAGCATGGCTCGCTCACTGAGAGGCATTTCAAGGCCACTTGGTAGTTAGCGTCAATTTTGACAGCACGTAGCATCCCAAATTATGTTCATCAGTTCATGTGGATTCTACTCCCAAATAGAAATCACCTAGTTCAGCTCATCAGCAAGCGTAAGACAGAGAACCAGTGCCCAGAGGCAACACAGATTCCGAGCTATATATACCTGCGCCGTGGACGACGACGAAGTTACTGTCGAGACCCAGCCCCGCCATACCCGCGAACCCCTCGGCGTCCACGACCGGGTCGGCCGGATCGCCGGGCCTCCTGCTCCAGTCCATCCCCCTAACCTTCTCCGGGGCGGTGCCGTCGGACATGGCCTGCCGCAGCTGCGCGCACGCCGACCGCAGGCTCTCCTCATCGATGCTCTCCAGCTCCCCCTTGTTCGTGATGGCCGCTCCGCCTGCGCCAGCACAGAGTTCGTCGAATCAGCACCGGCTGGAGAGGCGTACGCCGGTACAGAGGCACACAAGGGAAACACACAGCCGGAGAGAGCACCTAGCTTAACGATGCACCGGACGGGGCGGGGCGCGGCGGGGCTCCGCTGCTTCGGTGCCGCCTCCGCCATGGGAGCTCCTCTCCTCGTCCTCTCGCAGTCTCCTCCGATGACCGCTGGCCGAAAGAGCGGAGGGCTCGGGAATCTGAGCACCACTTCAGTTCAGCGTGACCATGGTCGGATCTACAGTGTGGAAGCTACAGATTTTAGACCGGCCCATAGTCCCATACCATTACAGATGGGCCTGAGAAAGAAAGGCCCAAAAAAATCGTCCCGACCCGTCTCAGCCCAACAAACACTGGGACAGACGCACCGAGCCCCTGCTCGTCCCCGACCTCGGCGGCTCGGCTCCCGATCTCGCTGGCTCGCTGCCTGCCTCGCCGGACGCCGTCAGACGTCGCTGTGTGCCTCGTCATCGCTAGACGTCCAGGAGCCGCCCCCGGCGCTTGGCGCCCCTGCAAGCAACCACCGTCCGCCCAGCCCGCTCTCCGCCGGGCAGCAAGCCTTGAGCCCGATTTGGGGACTTGAGGTAAGTTGTCAACTGTGGCACTGCCCCTTCCCAATTCCTGATTCAGGCTTTGCTCTTTGCTATCTATTGCATCAACCAGGTGGAAGAGTCTAAGTCTATTGCGTTAGCTAAACAGCCGGACTTGCTATCCAGTACATGAACACACAGTCCTTTTATTTCAAATTAAAAAACACACACAGTCCTGTGAACACATACACATTATTTTGCTATCCAGTACTTCAACACCTGATCAATGACAAAATAATGATTTGTCTGATTGTTTGCCACTCTTAACAAGTTACTCGAGCGACGCCACTCTTAACAAATTAACAATGCCACACGGTCTTTTTTGAACTTCTCAAGATATGTATTATGTACTAGTATTCTCTTATGCAAAATTGAGAATTTTAATATGTCTGTAAGACCATATTGATATATTTCTATGTGCTATTGGCAAATTAATTAGAATGTTGGCATGTCATATTTGTTGTCGAAAGAAGAAGATGGACCACCCTGTTTTAAAATCCTAGATCTCTCGCTCCAAGGTCTCTCCAATTAGACGCCGTCGACTGGCTCCTAGCCCTAGGTCGCCAGATCTCCGACACCTCCTCTAAGGCCGCTGTCTGTTCGCCAACGCCTCCTCTCAGGTCGCAGTCTGCTACCCGCTCTCTCCGGCATCCCAGGGCGCCGCTCCCTCCCGGCTCACCACACACTCGCCTCGTCCCTTCAGTATAGGTCAGTGATATTTAGCAAATGAACTACGCATTCAGATGTGTATGATTGAAGGTTTGTGTTATATGCTTTCTTGCAATACCACATTTGTCTTACATCTTTCTCTGTTCGCACTTGAAAGCACAGGAGGTGTACAATGAGGCTGTTGAAAGCGGAGGAGTTGTTCCGGAAATTGCTTGAGGGTGGGTCCAAGAAACAGCCTCGGCTTCTCGGGCTCGATGTCGGTAGTAAGTACGTCGGGCTGGCAGTTTCTGATCAGAAAAACAGGATTGCCTTGCCTCTAAGGTATGGGCTTCTAGCAATTGGTGTTGAGGACGTGTTTCTTGATGCAAATGTAAGTGGTCATGTATGCTTGTAAGTGATGCACAAGAATGGTTATATATTCCATTCCTCTTAATGGCTTAATGGAGTATTTTTTCTGTAAGTAATATTACAAACCATCACCCTGTTGGAATTGGACTGTCCAACCGCAAACAAAGCACTACTAGTAATTCATTGAATTTGTATGCGGACTTGCTCTATGCATGATTGTGTTAGGACTAGAGTGGTGTCTGCATGTTGATGTTGGCATAACTTCATTTTATATGAAATGACTGTAGACCTTCAATTTTGTTAGGAAAAAACTAGTGGTGTGGTTTACAAAATCCTGTGACACACATTTCTATTTTATGGACCTGTTTCGATCACACAACTTCTTTGCTTTCATATTTATGTGCCCTGTAAGGTTTGTTTGGATAGTAATCATGACTTTCCTGTGTTTGATATGTTTCACCCAGACCAAGAGTGGCTTGACTCAGTATAGTAATGATTGTCATTGCCATTATTTTCCCAGTTTCTTGGACATGGGATGTCATCTTAATTCTGCAATTATGTGCTTGGTCTATTGTCGTGAGTACTTTTATCTTGAGAGAAAAAAAATTATGATAGCCCATTAGCTTAGGATGGGTGACCTCCTGGGAAGTCCTCGTGAAAGGGTTTCATATCTAGCCTACCCCAACTTTTTTGGGATTAAAGGCTTCGTAAGCAAGTAAGCAGTAGCTTCTCTTTTCTATAATTTGGTGATGAGATAGATGACACGCTTGCATTTCCTTAATAAGGTAAAATTACATATTGGGATTGACAAGTGCATTGATATTCTGCAGTGTCTTGGGTAGGACAAAGACAAACATTAATTTGATGGCAGACGATTTCAAAACACTGGTATGTTATACTTGTTCACGTTTAAAACTTACTGATAAACACAAGATCAAGTACTCAATAAAAAGACTATCATTTTGTTCTGTAATTAATGCTTGTCTGCTCCCACCACCATTTTTCAAAAATTATCTTTGATTGAAACTGATTTTGCTTCTGAAAATGCAAATTTTGCTTCAACTTAATGTGGAAAATCGAAAAAGGAAATGTGCTCTTATTGGCATTAAGTCAGGGTTTCAGGTCTATCTGTATTGGCTTCTTTACTCAAGTTACCCATTTCATTTACCTTTCTAAGATATTTAAGGGTGACACTGATAATTGACCACAAACAAATCAAAACAGCATCATATGTAGGAAGGGTATTTTTTGTGTGTATCTAGCTGTACAGAAAAGATTCTCACCTCTGATAGGCTTTAATCTGTGGATGGGCAAATAACTATTTGTCCCACTTTGCAAAATTCAACTAAAAAGTTCCAGGCATGTTATATCGCAATGCTGGTGCTAACTTGGAGTGTCATGGCCTCGTGGATGGATATCACAACTCTTAACTTAGATTTGTGCATAGAATGGTGCTGATGCAGGCTTGGTCGAAGCTCATTTACAGATGTGCGCTGGGAGCCAGCAAACACTAAAATCGGCTAGTATTGTCAATCTTATGGCGCATCTGGAATAAGAGGAATATGTAGAATCTTCTAGCAGAAAGAGAAGATATATGTGACATATATTCCAGAAGTTCAAGCGAAAGCCATCACCTGGCGAAGCATGCACAGATAACATGAAGGAAATATACCCAAATATGTTAGCCTTTTCAATACTGCACCAAACAGTTTTGCCAATAATATGCACGAGAACTGCATGTAATTTATTACTCCCTCCGTTCCTAAATATTTGTCTTTCTAGAGATTTCAACAAGTGACCACATACGGAGCAAAATGAGTGAATCTACACTCTAAAATATGTCTATATACATCTGTATGTGGTAGTCCATTTGAAATCTCTAGAAAGACAAATATTTAGGAACGGAGGGAGTAAGAAGCAACACTGCACCACATTATGCATAGATAACCCATTTAGGGTCCGTTGGGCATCTGGTGGCCTTTCAAGTGTAGCTTCGCTGTTATCCTTTTTTTTAGAACCATAACAAAACTATCTTACTAGAGTTAGTAAGCATTCTTATAGATTTCGAATCACAGTGCAGCACAGCACATCAAACACTGGTAGTAGTGTTTGACAAGTTTACAGACTTAGTGATTTCTCATTCATTACTTTGTTCAGTTGTTCCATATGTTATATTTTTTCTGGGTTTCTGACCTCTCTTTAATTTTCAATTATGCACATTGAAGATAATGCCATTTTTTGTTTTCTGAATAGGTTAAAAACTACTCCCTTGCCGGGCTTGTTGTGGGTTATCCATTCAACCTACAGGGTCAATCTTCTCCAGATGTACAGTGCCCTTTTGGTAGTATAGTTCATCTCCTGTTTCACTTTATGTTTTCTAATGTTTCTTTTTCTGTAAAACAGGCATCACAAGTAAGCCTTCTTGTAGGAGAACTTTGTAAAACTGGGAAACTTGATGATTTGAGCTACACATATTGGGATGAAAATTTTACCTCAAAGGTGATAGCCCCTTTTCCTCTGTGTGCCTTCTTATTCAAATATGATAAGGTGTGGACTGCAGTACTGTTTTGGCCATCGGATACATTGTAGTTATTAAGACTGCTATTAGGCTGTTTTGTGGGGAAATGACTGTCATGTCTCTTTTACAAGTATTTGATTGTGAAGTTTTCTGATCGATCTTGCTTTTTGGTTCAAATGATGCTGTTTCTCCAGTGCGTAGAAGCCCTTTTAAATCCTCTGAAACTAAATGATCCAGTTGAGACGAAAACAATGACAGATAAATTTGCTGCAGTTTGCATTCTCCAGGTACGCCCACCAAATCCAGGATGACATCATACTCCAATCACTGGGTTCATGTTTTCAGTTGGCATAATCATTATAGTAGATCTTTGGGCCATTCAGTCGAGAACTGCTATTAGTCGCATTGAGAATTTTCCTTTGTGGACAGGGTTATTTAGATAACATGAACAGGGCATTGAGACATGCAGATAAGTGTGAAGAGTAACTTGAGCTCAGCTTCTGGTAAGTGCTTCTTTGTATAGTGTGGCCTCTTTGTTTGTTTCTTTCTTGTGTGTGTGTGTGTGTGTGTGCGTGACAACTGACATCTTTGTTGTTTACAATTTGCATAGGTCAATGAACATTTATACCTCTTAAAAGTTCTTCAGCCTTGCAGTCTTTGGTCGAAGCATGGTTCTGAAAGCATTTCCTTTTCCCGTACCATGAAGCATATTTCATTTAGCTTTTTTAACCGACACTTTCGTTTAGTTGGTCGAGGCGTGAGCTTAGCTCCGAGCTGGTGTGTCGTTAGGCCTCTGATGTGGTGCAGAACAGGCATATTTCGCTGACAGTGCATCACCTGGGCAAAAGCAGCTTTCGTACTTGTCTTATGGAGGCAAATTAGTCGTAACTGATGTTAATCTATTGGGAAGATCCTTTCTCCCCTTCTTTCCTTGCAACCTCAGTCTGCTTATGAGATTCTCGGCGTAAGCTGATGATGATGCCCCATGCTCGGTAATGACCATATGATGATGGAGTTGGCCCATGCCATTGCATAGCCACCGAAATGCTTGCCTGTTAAGCGCACAGATGCTTTGTTAGCAGCCCGGGCAATTAACCCCCTTCCTGCGGCCTTCAGTTTGCTTGTCGACCCAAGAACGGTCAGGTGATGGTGCCAGGTGCACCTGGAGTGGAGTGAGCCCCATTTCTCGGAAATGGCAAACCAGTTTCCATATCCCAGCGTAATGCCAACAGTCCAATTCGTCTCGGTACGCCGCTTGTGCTCACGGGGCGCGTTCCTGGGACGTGCCTGCGGGCAGGCATATATTCGTGTCGTTCTTTTTTGGATTGCCTGCTCATCAACGGATAGACAAGGCAACGTCGTAAGGAATTTTCCAGTAAAATCTCCTTGAGCTCTGCCGGATGACATCGTCGTTGCTTGCACACAAGAGATCACAAGTCGGATCCTGCCAGGAAAGTTAGGCTTACGAAGAATTTTGCGACGACAGGTAACTTCGTCCGTCCAAGTCACTGCTCCACGTAGGGAAAAACAAAGGAGAAAAATGGGCCACCTGTCGAGCCACAGACTCTCCCGTGTGTATGCTTCCCTAGAAATCTACACTACTGCTGCCACGACAAGCTTATTTTTCCTTGCACTTCTGGAACGCCTTGCCTCGGGCGCTCCTGCCAGCTGCTGCTCCATGCAATGTCAGCATCGTTGACGCTTTGCAGCTAGTGGTAGTGGCTTGGTGCAAAAGAGATTTGTCGGGCAAGGAAAGACAGGTCAGGAACACATGCATGAGCTCAGCCGTCGACCGTACTGTTATTTCGTTTCTCCGACTCTTTTTTTTTCTTCAAGAGTACGTCATTGGCGTACCATATTTTATAGAAGAAGATATGTTACAAGTTCTCCGACTCATTCTCAAGGAGTTGTACTGTCTAATCGGAGCACTGCCGGAAGATATACCACCATGCACGTTGGAGTTGGAGGTGGCTTCAAGGTAAAGAAGACGGCCGGCCTACGACAGTTTGATTCCATCAGCCCGGCCGGCCGGCGTGAGGTTTAGACGATCGAGCAGCCGCTGCCCACTGGTTGCCGGCGGTTTCGGACCGAATGCACGAGTTTGATTCCATTTCTTTATTTCTTTCTGGTCGCTTGATTATTCTGGCGATTTCTCGACCAGATAATTGATAATTCTCCGTCAACATTTCAGGGTTCGCTCGTGTTGATTTTGCTCGTGTGATTGTTGACTTTGACCAGTCGACCAACATGGCCAATCTGTTCAGAAAGGATATATTAACAGCTGCTGCTAGGAACCACAATATGATATCTAAACCATACGTACCAATCTTGTGCATACGTAGCACATGACTTCATACGTAGTGACTGTACGGCTGTACACGTTCATACGTAGACCATGACTCTTCATGGCCGGGCTCCACGATCATCAGATAACGGGAAAACAACATAAAAAAATAGCATCTGGTGCAACCAAAATGAACGATAGTCTTGAATCTGGAAACGAAGCTAGGTGCCGTATAAATATAATGCTAGCACAGAAAACGAAAGTACAAGGCGACTTCTTAAGAAGCGAGTGATCAAATTCTTTAACGAGTTTAATGGGATTACCACAAGCCTATTATTTGTAAGCAGCCTCTCCAAAGAGCATAAAGCACCTGCATGCAGAGCGGCGTCCTGTTTGGCGCGGCTTCGATTGTGCCCTTACGAACATCATGCAGTCGATCCTTGTCAAATCTCACAGTAATGATCAGTCAAGTTGGATGGACACTTGTCTAGCTATCACATGTCTCGATCCAACGTGCAAACTTCGGTTTCTCCACCGGAGCATGTTCCCGCCCTCGTGTAGTCGCGTGACAGCGAGATGGTAGGGTACCATATCTTGTGTGAGCAGTAGCATCACACGCTCACGACATGTCGGATCAACACGTAGGACGGCTCGATCGGGCCGGGGACAGCAACGGGTCTTGCCCGGTGACTGGGTTAATCAAGCCACGTACGCGCCATGGCTTTGGTTCGTCGATCCCCTCTCTGCATGTTTGCTAGCTTGTGTCAACTAATTTGTCGCCCGGCCCGTAGCCGTAGGCGTGTCCCTTGGTCGGACGGCTACGGAGCCGTGCTGCCCCCGCGCACGTCCACCGGGTCCGCTCAGCTCAGCTCGATCGCAGCTCGTCAACTCTGTGACCATGGCCTGATGTCTGCAGGTGCCGAGTAGCGTAGCGTGTAGCTCGGCCTCAAAGTCAGAGCGGCGCGGCGCGGTCAAGATTAGATCAGGATCCGCCGTGCACCGCTAAAGTGTGACTTGTCAGTGTCGGGGCACTGTTTTCACGCCGAACAATGCAATGCGACGCAAGCAAAGCAAGAAAACGCCGCCCGCCGCCGCGTTCCAACAAGGCGCCGGCCAGATGACGATCGACGGCGACCCGCACCCGCCCAGCGCGCATGCGGTCGTCGATAGATGATCGATCGCCGGTCAGTGCGCGCCGTGTAGTAGCGATGGTGGTGGTGGTGTAGCCGTGTAGGTAGGGACGAGTACGTGAGGGTGGCGGGGATAGTAGCCTCGTGAAAGGACAGACGGCATTGGCCGTCGTAGCGGCGCGTCGGGGACTGGGCGCCGATGGAGTTGGACTCCATCCACGTTACGCCGGACAGCGGTGATTCATACGGTCGGCCTGTTCCCGTCGGCGTTTTGGACGCGGCCCCAACCTAAATTGCCTACGCAGTGTAGTGTAGCTCTGGCAGTGGCAGTAGGAGTAGCCACGACGTGCGGAACGACGACTACCTTGGTCGAGGTTGGATGTGCGTGCGTTTTGTAAGAAACAGATAGAGTGGCTAGGCTTGGAGAACCGTGAAGATCCGATGGAGAGGGATCGCGAGTGGATTTTCTTTGGGCGACAAGAATCATGTCGTGTGTGTCCCCGGACAGACTTCCGGCCTCTCTCTTTGTTAGTAATAATGCGTACTCATATCGTATGTACGTACGTAGGAGCTTTTTCTTTTTGAACATGAATGTATATACGTAGTAGGAGCTTATTAGCTAGGCCATTGCCACTGTTCTGTTGTGTAGTCCTGACTAGTTAAGAGGAGACTAGAAATGACTATACTCGTATATATAGAGTAGGTTGGACTAGCACTAGCTAACTCCAAAAGCAAATAAAAGTAGCTAAAGTCGGATCAAATCACTCCCTTTTTGTCAGGTTAACCGAGCCTAGACACAACACAGTGCCACTTTGCTGTTCAACATCCACACCAACAGCAAGCTCAAAGTGTCCGCCTTGCCTGCTGGTTTACGGACTGCAGGTACATAATATCTACACACAATCCTCTTAAGAATCTATCCGAGCCTCGCCTCGCCTCGCCTCTTATAGTAAGAGAATTAGCTGGTGTTTCTGTTGCAGTAGCCAGTAAAGGGCTGGAACTACATACATTGCATATTGCATATTGGGCATATTGGGCACTGCAAAAGTCATCCAGTCCAAAAGCAGCCACACATGGACGCCGCAGCACCTGTCCCGTCTTGCCCAAGGCCAAGCCCAACCACCGCCGGTTGCACTTGCAGTGCACCGTGGAATCAACAATCAACTCACTGATGTCACTCAAGACTTGATCAAAGACTCGATCGATCAGCGGCAGCCGATTTATCTAATCTGCTATAGGATATAGTAGCAAGCAAGAAACTACATACCGTCCTGCTGCTAATTCAAGGGCCGTGCGTGGTCGGGATATGCCGAGGAAAGCAAAGACAATCCTGGCACCAAGTCAAGGTACGAACCGAATAATTCCCCTGTCTATATCTTGCACGGAGAGTAGTACAGCAGTGAACACTATCTAGTCGATAGATCTGTCCTGGTGATTCGTCGTAAACGGCATGCATGCCAAAGGGCCAGACCAACGAGCCAATCACCCTACGCAAGTAGCCATGCATCCATGTTGATTGACGCCCGGCCCGCACGAGTAAAGTAGGAGTGTATATGCTGCTGCTCGGTGCATGCACGCAAGCGGGCATCAGCTGATTGGTACGTGGTGGTGGTGGCCGGCCTGCCGGTGCCGGTGCCGGTGCCAGCCACCGGAGAAGGCCGGGAATGAACGATGGAGATCACGGGGGTTTGAATTACTAGTAGTAACATTTTATGCCATCCCCGTCTGTTCCTCGGGTGCCGACCGATCGACAGCACCCGATCGTGACGGCCGGCACCCATTGACGTCGACCCCTTCATTTTCTCTCTTGTCTTGCTAGCTAGTCTCGGATCATCAAGACGTCTGTTTGGCCCGGTCGGGTCCGCGGTTGCTTTCCGTATGGAACACACGGCGCCAATTAGCCCATAACAAATTCAGGGAGTGGCTTTCGTTCCATTCATCAGCTCGCTAGTCCGACTCCAACGCCCATCGTTATTCCTCTCACGTCACCTCGACGCTAGTCTACTACTATATGTATGTATGAAAATCATGTATAAGTACGGAGGAGAGGACACATAAAACTGCCGTTTGAATTTGATTAATTTGAGAGTACATCACGCAGACTTGACTTGAGATAAAACATCGTTAGCCTTAGGCTTGCTTATTACGTAGGGAACGGAATCCCTCTAATCACTCAATCGCTGCTTCATCCCGGCAAGGTGATTAACAAGGATGGCTAATTGACTTGAGAGCTAGCCTAATTAGCTCATGAAAACAATTATGTATCCCATAGTTAATTTGTCTATAGGAGGAGGTTGAGGATTCCCCCTGCTAGCTAGCTACATAACGAGACTTGCTACATATATATTGCATTCTCTAGCCGCAAGTTGCAGCGGACCGCCCGGCCACTGACGCTCGATCGTCGTCTGTCTGGGCTGGCCATCGCATTCTTACGTACGCATTGTGTTAAACTAGGCAGGCAGAGCATATCCCTGTCTCGGATCTCGCCGGAGTAAACTAATGGCATCCAGCAGCCAGCGTTGTGTCCAATTCTTCCTCCCGGCATCCATCCATCACGTACAGTAGGTGTCATGGATGATGCTCACTTAGTTAATCATTTTTAGGGTTTTTATCATCCGCTTGTCCGTGAACCGTGGTGCAGGCAGGAACGGATGGATCCAAGCACCACGTACCGCCGGCATGTTTGCAGCGCATGTCCAGGTGCCGGCGTGTGGTTCCAGCGGCTACGTGCGTGGAAAATGGTGTAGGTTTTGACTTGGTATGGACGAGGACGACGATCCAACAGACATCAGGTGCAGCGGGAATTGTAGTTGGTTGGTTCAGGTTGGACTTGATCATCATCTTGTCTCCCGCTCTCTGCTAGATATAGTAGTACTAGCTAGATGCCGTCTCCTTCGTCTGTCCTGGATAAACTACATTTGAGGCTTTTAAAACGATATATGGGAGAAATTAAGCAAGTTATCATCACTGGCCAGTCAGGTGTGCGTTTATTCTGGGGTCGTCGTAATTAAGCAGTTGTTTGATTTTCTGGGACAAATGTGTTCTAGAGGACAAGTCTTGTACTAGTACTAGCTACTACCACGGGGGGTTATTAATTTATTTATTTTATTAAAGAAGAGAGATCCAATTACTCATCTTTTCCTGATTTGGTTTCTGAATTGGAACAAGTCGTACGTATGAAAGCAACGGCGACCAGCTACATGACTTGAACAAGTATAGAAATGAAACGTAAACAATATATGGACGAGCCTGTCATTCCAATAAGTGTTAATTCATCAACCAATACATAACGTGTGTTTGAACTGATTCCACTCGAAATTTGCTTGGAATGTACATGTATGCTAAAGAAAGATATATGCTTTACTAGTGGAGTTTCTTAATAAATCAGGACCAATTTGGTCTGTGGTGTAAGCAAATTAACGGCTCTCCCAAGCATATATATATCTGCCTTCCATCCTCATCAACGGCTCTCCAATACTTGATTCTAAGGCTGACACGACATTAGCAATCACGGAAAAATAAAATCAACTCTGCTCAGTTCCATGCGCTAGCTAGGCCTCAAAACTTAGAGCGGAGAGGTGAGAGCTTACCTGCAAAAGGCACGCTATCCTGGCCATATCCATACCCCCATGTTCCTTGCGAAAACAGGTATCCATCCGTGCATATGCATGAACCATTAGTTAGATGCCCATGGCCAGTTTGTTAGAGCACGCATGCGCCCCCCCTTGCACGTACACACTGATCACGCGCGCGATGCCATGCGGTTGTGGGACTCATCCGTGCATGCGGGCGGCGTGTGACGCGGTCGACAACGGGTACGTTTTACGGCCCAGCGCCGCGCGCCCAGACGGCGGCGGCTCGCACGATCCATCCAAGTGGTGCGAGACGCGGCGCCAGCCCGGCCCGGACCGCCGAGGGTTGGGTTGGGTACGCCCGGTACGCACATCCACTACGACGAGCTGCCAAATCAATTGGTCATACTCCCTCCGTTCGGAATTACTTGTCTCGAAAATAGATGTATCTAGAACTAAAATACATCTAGATACATCTATTTCTACAACAAGTAATTCTGAACGGAGGGAGTATTAGACTAGGCTCGTCTTAACCTAGCCGCTGCCAAATCAATTGGTCGTGTTGGACTAGGCTCGTCTTAACCTAGCCGCTGCCACGTGAAGGCAGACTAGGGAGGCCGCAAACTCCTTTTTACCGGAGCCGGGATGTACCGGCATAGCATCCACCGTTTAGCTGCTTTGTGATCTGAGTCTAAGTGGGATCCATTCATATGTATACCCATGTATTGTGGCAGCTAATCATTTGTATATGGTCAAATCAATGTCACATCAATAGGCCCCATGGCAGAAAAGGCAGTACTATTTGCAGTGGGCTGTACGCATGCATGCGGCATCTCTCCTCTCTCTCTTAAACAAATTCATGCATTTTATTTTTGTTTACATTTTTAGATGGCCAATATTTTTTACAGTAATGTTCTATTATTCAAAAACTTCATATATTCAAATTCCTGAACATAAGATCTTTAGAATAAGACCAATCTTGAATATATTTAAACTAGTTTAATTTTTACTATTTCAATCATATCAAAATACTAATTTCACTCATTTCAAATTACAATTTTTGAAAAAATGAAATCAGTTATTGAAATGATTGAAACCACTTTTTTGAATATAGTTTTCTTTGTGAGTTTCATATTTCAGCTTCTGAAACCGTGTCTTCAATGGGGTGACTGTAATGTGTTTTTCTGAAACTAGTGAAATCTATCTTTTGTAACGAGTGTAATCAGTTTTTTGAAAGAAGTGAAATATTGTATTTCAATTGAGCGACTGTAATGTTTTTTTTCTGAAATGAGTGAAATAAGTTATTTGAAAAAAGTGAAATATATCTTTTTGGTGTCAAACGACTATTTCAATGTTTGAAATAGATATCTTTGCCGAGTGAAATGCTTTTCAATACTTTTTTTTGGTAAATACGAAGTGAAATTAATTTTTGAGATATATTTTGTAATGAGTGAAATCAGTTTTCCAAATAAGTGAATTGTGATTTTTCAAATTTTTGTAATAATTATTTTGGAACTAGTGAAATTATATTCTTTGAGATGAGTGAAACAATTTGAAAATATTAGTTTGTTTTAAACAAGTAAAGTTTATTGTTGAAACAAGTGAAATCTAACAACTTTTTCAATGTTTGAAACAGATATCTCTGCTGAGTGAAATGCATTTCAATATTTTTGGGTAAACAAAGTGAAATTAGTTTTTAAGCTAAATTTTGTAATGAGTGAAATCAGTTTTCCAAATCAGTGAAATGTGATTTTTTTTCAAATTTTTTAAATACTTATTTTGGAACTAGTGAAATTATATTATTTGAAATGAGTGAAACAATTTGGAATTTTTTTTTGAAACAAGTTACGTTTATTGTTGAGACAAGTGAAATCTAGTTTTTCAATTGAGTGAGTGTAATATTGTTTCTGAAATAAGTTTCTTGAAACGATCGAAATATAGCTTTAAAATCTATTGTTTTATGAAAATGATTTCAACAATAATTGAAATATATAAAACAAAATATATTTCAAATATATGCAAAATTGATCTTGTTTTGAAGGTCTTGTCACCATGATTTCAAATATACAAAAATTTCAATATTGAACATTTGGTTCAAAAGATATGAATCATTAAAAATATGGGGATGAAAATAAAATGCATGTCATATGTATGGCCTGAGAGAATGAACGCATGCATGCACAGTTCTCTCTATCCAACTCTCTTTCTTTTGTAAAAAGCTGACTTCATCTGACACTAGTACATGTATTACTATGTGTATTATATATCCGGAAATATAATAGAAAAGCTGCACGAATCTTGACGAAAGTGACAGACGGTGGATTGCTTACCGGTAGCTCCTGGCTCCGGTAAAAAAACTTAGTCGCTAGGGAGGCGTCCTCGACCTCCGATCTCCATCGGCCAGGGCTGGTCCCTTCTCCCTCCGACTGCTGCTCCAGCATCAGGAGGGAGGGGGCCATGTTCCTCCGCTTTGTAGTTGGGATTTGGTTTTGTAGGTCGTGGTGTGTCGTTGGAGTGATGGAAGCGGCGTCTGGATGAATAAATCTGCTTCAGTTTCACTCCCACACTGCTGGTATCCTTTATGGCGGCGTCTCGGAGTTGATGGCATCGTGTGTTTGCCGATCCTTCAGATCAGCGGCGTTAGGGTTCGCGGATGGTCTCGGCGAGGCGGCGACGACGACCCCTACATGTGTGTTGAAGGAAATATGCCCTAGAGGCAATAATAAAGTTATTATTTATTTCCTTATTTCATGATAAATGTTTATTATTCATGCTAGAATTGTATTAACCGGAAACATGATACATGTGTGAATACATAGACAAACATATAGTCACTAGTATGCCTCTACTTGACTAGCTCATTAATCAAAGATGGTTTTGTTTCCTAACCATAGACATGTGTTGTCATTTGATTAATGAGGTCACATCATTAGGAGAATGATGTGATTGACTTGACCCATTCTGTTAGCTTAGCACTTGATCGTTTAGTATGTTGCTATTGCTTTCTTCATAACTTATACATGTTCCTATAACTATGAGATTATGCAACTCCCGTTTACCGGAGGAACACTTTGGGTGCTACCAAACGTCACAACGTAACTGAGTGATTATAAAGGAGTACTACAGGTGTCTCCAAAGGTACATGTTGGGTTGGCGTATTTCGAGATTAGGTTTTGTCACTCCGATTGTCGGAGAGGTATCTCTGGGCCCTCTCGGTAATGCACATCACTATAAGCCTTGCAAGCAATGTAGCTAATGAGTTAGTTACGGAATGATGCATTACGTAACGAGTAAAGAGACTTGCCGGTAACGAGATTGAACTAGGTATTGGATACCGACGATCAAATCTCGGGCAAGTAACATACCAATGACAAAGGGAACAACGTATGTTGTTATGCGGTTTGACCGATAAAGATCTTCGTAGAATATGTAGGAACCAATATGGGCATCCAGGTTCCGCTATTGGTTATTGACCGAGAATAGTTCTAGGTCATGTCTACATAGTTCTCGAACCCGTAGGGTCCGCACGCTTAAGGTTTCGATGACAATTATATTATGAGTTTATGAGTTTTGATGTACCTAAGGAGTTCGGAGTCCCGGATGAGATCGGTGACATGACGAGGAGTCTCGAAATGGTCGAGACGTAAAGATCGATATATTGGACGACTATATTCGGAGTTCGGAAAGGTTTCGAGTGATTCAGGTATTTTTCGGAGTACCGGAGAGTTACGGGAATTCGCCGGGGAGTATATTGGCCTTATTGGGCCATACGGGAATAGAGGAGAGAGGCCAAAAGGAAGGAGGCGCGCAGCCCCCCTCTGGTCCGAATTGGACAAGGGGTGTGGCCCCCCTTTCCTTCCTCCTCTCCCCCTCTTCCCCCCTTCTCCTACTCCAACAAGGAAGGAGGGAGTCCTACTCCCGGTGGGAGTAGGACTCCCCTTGGCGCGCCCCTCCTAGGCCAGCCGCCCCCTCCCCCCTTGCTCCTTTATATACGGGGGCAGGGGGGCACCTCTAGGCAGAACAACACAAGTTGATCTACGGATCGTTTCTTAGCCGTGTGCGGTGCCCCCCTTCACCATATTCCACCTCGGTCATATCGTCGTGGAGTTTAGGCGAAGCCCTGCGCCGGTAGAGCATCATCACCGTCACCACGCCGTCGTGCTGACGGAACCCGAAGCTTTGCTGGATCGGAGCCCGGGGATCGTCATCGAGCTGAACGTGTGCTGAACTCGGAGGTGCCGTACGTTCAGTACTCGGATCGGTCGGATCGTGAAGACGTACGACTACATCAACCGCGTTGTGCTACCGCTTCCGCTTACGGTCTATGAGGGTACGTGGACAACACTCTCCCCTCTCGTTGCTATGCCATCACCATGATCTTGCGTGTACGTAGGAATTTTTTTGAAATTACTACGTTCCCCAACATGTGTTTCTCCTTCTGCTTTGTCCCCGTTGCTGCGGCGTTGTCTCCGACACCACGGTGGAGCTGGGAGATTTTGCTGTCCGGGAGTAAGCGCATACGGTTGTCTACGCAAGTGACAGCTGCAAGAAGGTGCATGCTGTGCTGGGTTGGTGGTTGGCAGCTGACAGTTTTGGTTTCCTCCTCTGACGTTGTAGTCGTGCGGGGGTGCCAATTCCGGAGTTAGATTGCATGTCCGCGGACACGTTGCGTCGGTCTGATTCTTTCAAGGGCTATGATTTTGTTTTAGGCAAACTACTTTGGAGGTTCGTCAAGCTGCAGAATTGCGACGGAGTCACATTGAGCTTGGGTGAAAAGGTGATTTGTCTTCTTTTTTCCTCGTAGAGCAAGACAGACTTTGGTTTTTTAATAGGATTATCCTATCTTTTTCAGTCATGTAATGTCGGTGTTTATATGGCTTGTATCTGAATCTTTATTTTATTAATGAGACACGTATTACCATGAAGAAAAAAGACTAGACTCGTCGTTGCCAAAAAAAGATTAGGTTCGTCTTTTGATAAATCACTATTTTTTAGCAAAACTAAAACCAAATTTAAGAACCAAAAATCATGTTTGTAGAAGATTTAACAACACTTGATCCCCAATTTTTAACAAGTTTTCTCCATTTTTTAAACGGTAAGACTTGCCACATTTATTAATTAAGAGAGGGTTTAGAACAAGTTTGGTCACTCTAGGGCAAGAAGCCGGTAAACAAAAGCTTACTCTCCCGACATGAAATTAGGCCAACTCCAATGCGGCAACCCATTTGGTCCAGCCGCGACCGTTTTGATCTGCACAGATAGAAAACGTGGCCCAATACACCGACGGAAATGGACGGGTGTCCTTTTTTCTGTCTGTCGTGACCCATGTTCGGTCCAAAGTTGGGTCAGGTTTGCAGCATCGCAGATGCGGTGCTGATGTGCGCGGTGCCCGTCCTTCTCCTCTTCCTGGTCCGCACATCGGTGGCACATCGGTCATTCATCCTTCCCCTCCTCCACGCTTGACACCCCCGCCCGCATCGTTGCCACCCATTTTCTGGTCAGTTCGATAGTACTCAGGTCGTCACCGCATCCAACCACTTCCCCACGGCCATGTTGCATCCACCGAGGCCCACCCCTTGCCGGCATCTATGGTTGCCCTCGCCAGCGTCGGAGCACAAGAAGGCACGGTCCTTCACCAACACTGGTGCCGCCCTCACCTCCATGGTCATCACCGGCGGGCGCGTACTTGGACACGCCTGCTACTGTACGTGGAGATAACTGGAAGTGGCACTGACTGGCGGACTTGGACATGCCTACTTTCCAGGAATGCTCGATAGCATAGAGTGTATGCACCAGAAGTGGAAGAACTCTCCATTTTCTTGGCAGGGAAAATATAAGGGGCATGTTAAAGTTTGCATACTTGAAGTTATGGCATCACAAGATAATTGGATTTGACACTCTTTGTTGGCATGGTAGGTTCTTACAATGACATCAGTGTGCTTCAGCGGTCTCCGGTGTTCGGATGGCTTGAAAAAGGCAACTGCCCAAAGGTCAAATTTGAGGTCAATGTCCACCAATACACTAAGGGATACTACCTAGTGATAACTCACAAGTTTAGGGGGTCGCGACAGTCTTCGTGGATAGTATTTCACCCAAATTTATTGGTTCGATACAAGAGGAGACAAAGAATATTATGAGTATTAGCAGTTGAGTTGTCAATTAAACCACACCTGGAGAACTAAATATTTGCAGCAAATTTTTTAGTAACACGGTAGTATGATAGTTTGATAGCTGTAGTAACAGTAACAATAGCAGTTTTGCAATGAAAGTAACTTAGCAAAGATCAATATGTGAAAGGCGTAGGCATTGGATCAACAGTGGATATTTGTGTTGGATGATATTCATCATGTAAAAGCCACAACCTGGAGCGATACACAAGAACTCCAATTCATCAATTCAGTGTAGGCATGTAATCCGTATATAGTCATACGTGCTTATAATAAATATTTGCATGACATCTTTTGTCATACCCTCCCGTGGGAGCGGGATCCATAAGGAAACTAAGGGATATTAAGGCGTCCTTTTAATCCAGAACAAAGCATTAGCACTTAGTGAATACATGAGCTCCTCATACTACAGTCATCACCAGAGTGAAACCCAACTATTGTCACTTTGGGGATTGCGGATCATAACACGTAATAGGCGCATACAACTTGCAAGATAGGATCCAAAACACACTTATATTCATGAAAAACATAATAGGTTCAAATCTGAAATCATGGCACTCGGGCCCTAGTGACAAGCATTAAGCATAGCAAAGTCATACCAACATCAATCTGAGAACATAGTGGATACTAGGGATGAAGCTCTAACAAATGGACTCGGTTATGTGACAAATCTCATCCAACTCCATCATCGTCCAACAAGCCTACGAAGGAATTACTCACTCCTGGTGATGAGCATCATGAAGTTGTTGATGAAGAAGGGTTGGTGATGATGATGGCTGCTACTTGTGAGCTGCGTTGGGATTTCCCTAAAGAGGAGAGGATGAAGCAGTACACTAGAGATAAGTATTTCACTCAGTTAAGAACCAAGGTTATCAACCCAGTAGGAGAACCACACAGAACTTCATTAGCAGCACCTGCACACACAAAAGCAAATACTTGCACCCAACGCGAACAAGGGGGCTGTCTATCCCCTCGACGGTTACTTTCAAGGATTAAATCCATAGTGGTAGGTAATAAGATAAATTGAAAAATAAAATAAAATAAATAAAAGTGCAACAAGGTATTTTTGTGTTCTTATATATGATAAAAGTAGACCCGGGGACCATAGTTTTCACTAGAGGCTTCTCTTTCGAGCACATGACATACAATGGGTGAACAAATTACTATTGGTCAATTGATAGAAAAGCACATAGGTATGATGATATTCAAGGCAATGATCATGTGTATAGGCATCACGTCCGAGACAAGTAGACCGATTCCTGCCTGCATCTACTACTATTACTCCACCCATCGACCGCTATATAGCATGCATCTAGGGTATAAAGTGTAAAACGGAGTAACGCCTTAAGCAAGATGACATGATGTAGACAAAGTAAACCCAAGAAATATGAATAAACCCCGTCGTTTTGTCCATAATGGGAACAATATAAATATGTGTCTTGTCCCTTTCTATCACTGGGATAGAGCATCACAAGATTGAACCCATTAGAAAGTACCTCTCCCATTGCAAGATAAATAAATCTAGTTGACCAAATTAAATGGATAGATCAGAGAGAAATACAAAGCTATAATAATCATGCATAAAAGAATTCAGAAAAGACTTAATTAATATTCATGAACAATCTGATCATAAACCCACAATTCATCAGATCCCAACAAACACACCGCAAAAGAAGATAACATCGGATAGAACTCCAAGAACATCGAGGACAACATTGTATTGAAGATCAAAGAGAAAAAAGAAGCCATTTAACTACTAGCTATGGACTCGTAGGTCTGTGGTGAACAACTCACGCATCATCGGAGGGCAATAAGGATGATCTAGAAGCCCTCCGTGATCGATTCCCCCTTCGGCAGTGTGACGGAAAAGGGCTCCAGATGGGATCGTGGAAGGACAGAAACTTGCGGTGGTGGAAAAAGTGTTTGGGGTGACTCTCTGTTGTTTTCCCAATTTTAGAGAATTTATAGAGGTGGAATTAGGTCAGACGGAGACATATGGGGCCCACAAGGTAACAGGGCGTGCCCTGTTGCCTGGCCATCTCCTTGCTTCTCGTCTGGTCTCCTCCCGAAGCTTCTAGGGTCTCTTTTGTCCAGAAAAAAATCTTCACAAATTTTCGTACCGTTTGTACTCCATTTCGTACTGATTTCCTGGAAAACCAAAAAGAAGCAGAAAACAACAACTGGCACTTGGCACCGGGTTAATTGGTTAGTCCCCAAAAAATGATATAAAATGACATATAATTGATTATAAAACCTCCAATATTTATACTATAATAACATGCAACAATAAAAAATTATAGATATGTTGGAGACGTATTAAGCATCCCCAAGATCAATTCTTGCTCATCCTCGAGTAGGTAAATGATAAAAATAGAAATTTTGATGTGGAATGTTACCGAACATATGTTCATCATGTAATCTTTCTTTTATGGTATGAATATTTAGATCCGAATGATTCAAAGCAATAGTCTATAATTTGACATAAATACATCAATACTCTGGCATACCAACAAAAGATCATGCCTTTCAAAATATAAATGCTAAAGAACACTATCCCTACAAAATCATATAGCCTAGTCACGCTCCATCTTCATAACACAAAATATAAATCATGTACTACCCCGGTGTCAGCCATGTTGCGAATCGTTGCATGGAAAACCAAAAAATTTCTACGCACACGCAATGATCTATCTATGGAAATGCATAGCAACGAGGGGGAGAGTGTGTCTACGTACCCTCATAGACTGTAAGCGGAAGCGTTTCACAACGCGGTTGACATAGTCGAACTTCTTCACGCTTCAACCGATCAAGTACCGAACGCACGACACCTCCGGGTTTTGCACATGTTCAGCTCGGTGACGTCCCTCGCCTTCTTGATCCAGCAAGACATCGAGGTAGTAGATGAGTTCCGTCAGCATGAAAGTGTGGTGACGGTGATGGTGAAGTGATCTTCGCAGGGCTTCGCCTAAGCACTACAAAAATATGACCGGAGGTGTACATGGTGGAGGGGGGGGGGCGCACACGGCTAGGCAATTGTCTGGGTGTGCTAGGCGCCCCCTCCTCATATATATAGGTGGGAGGGAGATGGGAGAGGCCAAGGGGCTCCCCAAGTAGGTCTGAATCCTACTTGGGCTCCTGCCCTTGGCCGCGCCCCCCTGCCATGTTTGCGGGAGGGGCAAGGAAAGAGGGGGGAGAGGGAAGGAAGGGGGAATCCTATTCCACTATTTCCTTTCCCTTCCCCTCTTTCCTTCTCCTCCTAGCCCGACCCATATGGGGGGCGTACCAGCCCCTTGTGGCTGGTGCATTTCCCCTCTTGGCTCATAAGGCCCATATCTTTTGTCGGGGGTGCCCGGAACCCCTTCCGGTGACCCGATAAGTACCCGGTAACCCCCGAAACACTTCCGGTGTCCGAATACCCTCGTCCTATATGTCAATATTTACCTCTAGACCATTTTGAGACTCCTCGTCATGTCTGTGATCTCATCCAGGACTCTGAACAACATTCAGTAACCAAATCACATAACTCATATAATACTATATCGTCATCAAACATTAAGCATGCGGACCCTACGGGTTCGAGAACTACGTAGACATGACCGAGACACCTCTCCGGTCAATAACCAATAGCGGAACCTAGATGCCCATATTGGCTCCTACATGTGCTACGAAGATCTTTATCGGTCGAACCGTTATGACAACATACGTAATTCCTTTTGTCCATCGATATGTTACTTGCCCAAGATTCAGTCGTCGGTATCTTCATACCTAGTTCAATCTCGTTATCGGCAAGTCTCTTTATTCGTTCCGTAATACAACACCTCGTGACTAACTCCTTAGTCGTTTGCTTGCAAGCTTATGATGTGTGTTGTCGAGAAGGCCCAGAGATACCTCTCCGATACTCGCAGTGACAAATCCTAATCTCGATCTATGCCAACTCAACAAACACCTTCGGAGATACCTGTAGAGCATCTTTATAATCACCCAGTTGTGTTGTGATGTTTGATAGCACACAAGGCATTCCTTCGGTATCCAGGAGTTGCATAATCTCATAGTCGAAGGAATATGTATTTGACATGAAGAAAGCAATAGCAATAAAACTGAACGATCATTACGCTAAGCTAATGGTTGGGTGTTTTCCATCACATCATTCTCAAATGACAACTCATGTCTATGGTTAGAAACATTAACCATCTTTGATCAACAAGCTAGTCTAGTATAGGCTCACTAGGGACACGTTGTTTGTTTATGTATTCACACATGTATTAAGGTTTCCGATGAATACAATTCTAGCATGAATAATAAACCTTTATCATGAATAAGGAAACATAAAATAACAACTTTATTATTGCCTCTAGGGCATATTTCCTTCAGTCTCCCACTTGCACTAGAGTCAATAATCTAGATTACATTGTAATGAATCTAACACCCATGGAGTCTTGGTGTTGATCATGTTTTGCTCGCGGAAGAGGCTTAGTCAATAGGTCTGTCACATTCAGATCTGTATGTATCTTTCAAATTTTTATGTCTCCATCCTTGACTTGTTCACGAATATGGAGTTTGAAGTGTCTCTTGATGTGCTTGGTTCTCTTGTGAAACCTGGATTCCTTCGCCAAGGCAATTGCTCCAGTGTTGTCACAAAAGATTTTCATTGGTCCCGATGCACTAGGTATTACACCTAGATCGGATATGAACTCCTTCATCCAGAATCCTTCATTTGCTGCTTCCGAAGCAGCTACGTACTCCGCTTCACACGTAGATCCCA
The DNA here is from genome assembly GCF_018294505.1 of Triticum aestivum. NCBI lineage: Eukaryota > Viridiplantae > Streptophyta > Magnoliopsida > Poales > Poaceae > Triticum > Triticum aestivum. The sequence goes on from NC_057801.1 coordinate 556,422,349, forward strand.
ACATGACGCTCTGCTTGGAACTGCACCAACTGACAGCTCCACCATTCAATATAAATATGTATCCGGTTTGTGACTTAGAGTCATCTGGATCAGTGTCAAAGCTAGCATCGACGTAACCATTTACGATGAGCTCTTTGTCACTGCTACATCTTGAGCTTGCGTTGGTTTTCCTTGAAGAGGAAAAGGTGATGCATCAATAGTAGCGTAAGTATTTCCCTCAGTTTTTGAGAACCAAGGTTTCAATACAGTAGGAGGCTCCTCAAAAGTCCCACGCACCTACACAAACAAACAAGAACTCGCAACCAACGCAATGAAGGGGTTGTCAATTCCTTCATGGACACTTGCGAAAGTGAGATCTGATAGAGATAATATGATAAGATAAATATATTTTTGGTATTTTATGATATAGATTGGAAAAGTAGAGATGCAAATAAAAGTAGATTGAAAGCTTATATGATAAGAGATAGAACCGGGGGCCATAGGTTTCACTAGTGGCTTCTCTCAAGATAGCATAAGTATTACGGTGGGTGAACAAATTAATGTCGAGCAATTGATAGAAAAGCGGATAATTATGAGATTATCTAGGCATGATCATGTATATAGGCATCACGCCCGTGACAAGTAGACCGACTCCTGGTTGCATCTACTACTATTACTCCACACATCGACCGCTATCCAGCATGCATCTAGAGTATTAAGTTCATAAAGAACAGAGTAACGCATTAAGAAAGATGACATGATGTAGAGGGATAAACTCATGCAATATGATATAAACCCCATCTTTTTATCCTCGATGGCAACAATACAATACGTGCCTTGCTGCCCCTGCTATCACTGGGAAAGGACACCGCAAGATTGAACCCAAAGCTAAGCACTTCTCCCATTGCAAGAAAGATCAATCTAGTAGGGCAAACCAAACTGATAATTCGAAGAGACTTACAAAGATAACTTAATCACACATAAAAGAATTCAGAGGAGATTCAAATATTTCTCATAGATAAACTTGATCATAAACCCACAATTCATCGGATCTCGACAAACACACCGCAAAAAGAGTTACATCGAATAGATCTCCAAGAAGATCGAGGAGAACTTTGTATTGAGATTCAAAGAGAGAGAAGACGCCATCTAGCTAATAACTATGGACCCGAAGGTCTATGGTAAACTACTCATAACTCATCGGAGAGGCCTTGGAGATGATGTAGAGTCCCTCCGTGATCAATTCTCCCTCCGGCGAAGCACCGACAAAGGCTCCAAGATGGGATCTCATGGATACAGAAGGTTACTGTGGTGGAAATAGTTTTTCGTGGTCGCTTCTGATCTTTTCGGGGTACATGAGTATATATAGGAGGAAGAAGTAGGTCAGTGGACGCTCGAGGGGCCCACAAGGGTGGGGGGAGCGCCCACCTATAGGGGGCACGCCGGGCACCCTCGTGGCCGCCTCACTTGTTTCTTGACTTCCACTCCAAGTCCTTTGGATCACGTTTGTTCCAAAAAGATCACTCCCAAAGGTGTCATTCTATTTGGACTCTGTTTGATATTCCTTTTCTTCGAAACACTAAAATAGGCAAAAAAATAGCAATTCGGGCTGGGCCTCCAGTTAGTAGGTTAGTCCCAAAAATGATATAAAAGTGTAAAGTAAAGCCCATAAATATCCAAAATGGTTAATATAATAGCATGGAATAATAAAAAAATTATAGATACGTTGGAGACGTATCAGACATCCCCAAGCTTAATTCATGCTCGTCCTCGAGTAGGTAAATGATAAAAACAGAATTTTTGATGTGGAATGCTACCTAGCATAATTCTCAATGTAGTTTTCTTTATTGTGGCATGGATGTTCAGATCCAAATGATTCAAAATAAAAGTTCATATTGACATAAGAAATAGTAATACTTCAAGCATACTAATCAAGCAATCATGTCTTCTCAAAATAACATGGCTAAAGAAAGTTATCCCTACACAATCATATAGTCTGGCTGTTGCTCTATCTTCATCACACAAAATATTTAATCATGCACAACCCTGATGACAAGCCAAGCAATTGTTTCATACTTTAATAATCTCAAACCTTTTCAACTTTCACGCAATACATGAGCGTGAGCCATGGACATAGCACTATATGTGGAATAGAATGGTGGTTGTGGAGAAGATAAAAAAGGAGGAAGATAGTCTCACATCAACTAAGCATATCAACGGGCTATGGAGATGCCCATTAATATATATCAATGTGAGTGAGTAGGGATTGCCATGCAACGGATGCACTAAAGCTATAAATGTATGAAAGCTCAACAAAAGAAACTAAGTGGGTGTGCATCCAACTTGCTTGCTCACGAAGACCTAGGGCATTTTGAGGAAGCCCATCATTGGAATATACAAGCCAAGTTCTATAATGAAAAATTCCCACTAGTATATGAAAGTGACAACATAGGAGACTCTCCATCATGAAGATCATGGTGCTACTTTGAAGCACAAGTGTGGTAAAAGGATAGTAGCATTGTCCCTTCTCTCTTTTTCTCTCATTTTTTATTTGGCCTTTTTTTTGGCCTTTATTTTTTTTAATTGGTGGGCTCTTTGGCCTTTTTGTTAAAGTCCGAAGTCTCATCCTGACTTGTGGGGGAATCATAGTCTCCATCATCCTTTCCTCACTGGGACAATGCTCTAATAATGAAGATCATCACACTTTTATTTACTTATAACTCAAGATTACAACTCAATACTTAGAACAAGATATGACTCTATATGAATGCCTCCGGTGGTGTACCGGGCTATGCAATGAATCAAGAGTGACATGTATGAAAATTATGAAGGTGGCCTTGCCACAAATACGATGTCAACTACATGATCATGCAAAGAGCAATATGACAATGATGATGCGTGTCATATAGACGGAACAGTGGAAAGTTGCATGGCAATATATCTCGGAATGGCTATGGAAATGCCATAATAGGTAGGTATGGTGGCTGTTTTGAGGAAGGTATATGATGGGTGTATGGTACCGGCGAATGTTGCGCGGCACAAGAGAGGCTAGCAATAGTGGAAGGGTGAGAGTGCGTATAATCCATGGACTCAACATTAGTCATAAAGAACTCATATACTTATTGCAAAAATCTACAAGTCATTGAAAATAACGTACTACGCGCATGCTCCTAGGGGGATAGATTGGTAGGAAAAGACCATCGCTCGTCCCCGGCCGCCATTCATAAGGAAGACAATCTATAAATAAAATTGTGCTCCAAGTTCATCACAAAGCGGTTCACCATACGTGCATGCTACGGGAATCACAAATTTCAACACAAGTACTCTTTAAATTCATAATCACCCAACTAGCACGACTCTAATATCACCACCTCTATATCTCAAAACAATTATCAAGTATCAAATTGATCATAGCATCCAATTCAGTTTCTATGATAGTTTTTATTATACCCAACTTGGATGCCCATCATTCTAGGACCAATTTTATAACCATAGCAAATACCATGCTATTCTAAGAGACTCTCAAAATAATATAAGTGAAGCATGAGAGATCATCAATTTCTTCAAAATTAAGCCACCGCCGTGCTCTAAAAGATATAAGTGAAGCACTAGAGCAAACTATCTAGCTCAAAAGATATAAGTGAAGCACATAGAGTATTCTAATAAATTCCAATCAAGTGGGTTTATCCCAAAAGGTGTGTACAAAAAGGATTATTGTGTTAATATAAAAAGCAAATACTAATATCATACAAGACGCTCCAAGCAAAACACATATCATGTGGTGAATAAAAATATAGCTCCAAGTAAAGTTACCGATAGATGAAGACGAAAGAGGGGATGCCTTCCGGGGCATCCCCAAGCTTAGGCTTTTGGTTATCCTTGAATATCTTGGGGTGCCATGGGCATCCCCAAGCTTAGGCTCTTGCCACTCCTTATTCCATAATCCATAAAATCTTTACCCAAAACTTGAAAACTTCACAACACAAAACTCAACAGGAAATCTCATAAGCTTCGTTAGTGCAAGAAAGAAAAACCACCACATAAGGTACTGTAATGAACTCATTCTTTATTTATATTGGTGTTAAACATACTGTATTCCAACTTATCTATGGTTGATACCACTTAATACTTGCCATAGATGCATCAAAATAAGCAAACAACACACGAAAAACAGAATCTGTCAAAAATAGAATAGTCTGTAGCAATCTGTAACTCTCGAATACTTATGGAACTCTAAAAATCCTACAAAAATAGAAAGTCCTGGGAAATTTGTCTATTGATCTACATCAAAAATAATCAACGCAAAATCACGTTTCTGTGAATTACTAAAATTATTTTTGTGCGCGTAAAGTTTCTGTTTTTCAGCAGAATCAAATTATCTATCACCGTAGGTTATCTTATAGGTTCTACTTGGCACCAACACTAATTAAAACATGAAACACAACTAAACAGAAGTTAGATGAAAAATTTATTACTAAACATAAGCAAAAATAAAAAACAAAAATAAAATTGGGTTGCCTCCCAACTAGCGCTATTGTTTAACGCCCCTAGCTAGGCATAAAAGCGAGGATAGATCTAAGTAGTGGCATCTTTGGCACTCAATTCATAAGTAGCTCGCATGATAGATTCATAAGGTAATTTGACTTTCTTTCTTGGAAAGTGCTCCATGCCTTTCCTTAATGAAAATTGGAATCTAATATTCCCTTCCTTCATATCAATGATGGCAACAATCGTTCTAAGGAAAGGTCTACCAAGAATAATAGGACAAGAAAGATTGCAATCTATGTCAAGAACGATAAAATCTACGGGCACATAATTCCTATTTGCAACAATAAGAGCATCATTGATCCTTCCCATAGGCTTCTTAATGGTAGAATCCGCAAGGTGCAAATTTAAAGAGCAATCATCAAGATCATGGAAACCTAGAATATCACATAAGGTTTTCAAAATCGTGGAAACACTAGCACCCAAATCACACAAAGCATAACACTCATGATCTTTAATTTTAATCTTAATAGTAGGTTCCGACTCATCATTAAGTTTTCTAGGTATAGAAACTTCCAAATTAAGTTTTTCATCATAAGATAACATCAAGGCATCAACAATATGTTTGGTAAAAGCTTTATTTTGACTATAAGCATGAGGAGAATTCAACACGGATTGCAACAAGGAAATACAATCTACTAGAGAAAAATTATCATAATTAAATTCCTTGAAATCCAAGATAGTGGTTTCAATGCTATTTAAAGTCTTGATCTCTCCAATCCCACTTTTACCAAATTTAGCATCAAGATCTAAAAACTCTGAATCATTGGGACGCCTTTTAACTAAAGTTGACTCATCTCCAGTCCCATCATTATTAAGATTAATATTGCAAAACAAAGATTTAATAGGGGACACGTCAATAACTTTTAGATCTTCATCATTATTTTCATGGAAACTAGAAGAACACGCCTTTACAAAGCAATCTTTCTTGGCACGCAATCTAGCGTTCTTTCTTTGCACTCATTAATGGATATTCTCATAGCTTTGAGAGACTCATTGATATCATGCTTAGGAGGAGTAGATCTAAGTTTCAAATAATCAACATCAAGCGAAAGTCTATCAACGTTCCTAGCCAAATCATCAACTTTAAGAAATTTTTCTTCAAGCAAGGCAATAAAATTCTTTTGAGAGATCATAAATTCTTTAACGCTATTCTCAAAATCAGAGGACATCTTATTAAAATTACCATAAGAATTATTGTAGGAATTTCCATGATTATTAGAGGAATTACTAGGGAACGCTCTAGGATTAAAGTTTCCTCTATAAGCATTGTTGCCAAAATTATTCCTACCAACAAAATTCACATCCATAAATTCATTATTATTCTCAATCAAAGTAGACAAAGGCATATCATTGGGATCAATAGAAGCACTCTTAGTAGCAAATAATTTCATAAGTTCATCCATCTTTCCACTCAAAACATTAATTTCTTCTATAGCATGCACTTTCTTACTAGTAGATCTTTTGGTGTGCCATTGAGAATAATTAGCCATAATGTTATCAAGGAGTTTAGTAGCTTCTCCTAAAGTTATTTCCATAAACGTGCCTCCCGCGAACGAATCCAAAAGATTTCTAGAAGCAAAATTCAATCCAGCATAAAACTTTTGTATGATCATCCATAAATTCAAACCATGAGTAGGGCAATTACGAATCATCAATTTCATTCTTTCCCAAGATTGGGCAACATGCTCATGATCAAGTTGTTTAAAATTCATAATATCGTTCCTAAGGGAGATGATATTAGCGGGAGGAAAATACTTAGAGATAAAAGCATCTTTGCACTTATTCCACGAATTAGTACTATTCTTAGGCAAAGACGAAAACCAAACTTTAGCACGATCTCTAAGTGAAAATGAAAATAACTTCAATTTAACAATATCATTATCCGTATCTTTCTTCTTTTGCATCTCACACAAATCAACAAAGTTATTTAGACGGGTAGCGACATCTTCACTAGGAAGGCTGGAGAATTGATCTTTCATAACAAGATTCAGCAAAGCAGCATTGATTTCACAAGACTCAACATCATTAAGAGGAGCAATCGGAGTACTAAGGAAATCATTATTATTGGGATTGGAAAAGTCACACAATTTGGTATTGTCTTGCGCCATCACGACAAGCAATCCAACACACAAGCAAACAAAAAGGCAAGCAAAAGAGAGAGGAGATTGGGAAAGAGAGGGCGAATAAAACGGAAAGGGTGAAGTGGGGGAGAGGAAAACGAGAGGCAAATGGCAAATAATGTAATGCGAGGGAGATGAGTTTGTGATGGGTACTTGGTATGTCTTGACTTGAGCGAAGACCTCCCCGCCAACGGCGCCAGAAATCCTTCTTGCTACTTCTTGAGCTTGCGTTGGTTTTCCTTGAAGAGGAAAGGGTGATGCAGCAATAGTAGCATAAGTATTTCCCTCAGTTTTTGAGAACCAAGGTATCAATCCAGCTCCTCAAAAGTTCCACGCACCTACACAAACAAACAAGAACTCGCAACCAACACAATAAAGGGGTTGTCAATCCCCTCACGGCCACTTGCGAAAGTGAGAACTGATAGAGATAATATGATAAGATAAATATATTTTTGGTATTTTATGATATAGATTGGAAAAGTAAATATGAAAATAAAAGTAGATTGAAAGCTTATATGATAAGAGATAGACCCGAGGGCCATAGGTTTCACTAGTGGCTTCTCTCAAGATAGCATAAGTATTACGGTGGGTGAACAAATTACTGTCGAGCAATTGATAGAAAAGCGAGTAATTATGAGATTATCTAGGCATGATCATGTATATAGGCATCATGTCCGTGACAAGTAGACCAACTCCTGCCTACATCTGCTACTATTACTCCACACATCGACCGCTATCCAGCATGCATCTAGAGTATTAAGTTCATAAAGAACAGATTAATGCTTTAAGAAAGATGACATCATGTAGAGGGATAAACTCATGCAACATGATATAAACCCCATCTTTTTATCCTCGATGGAAACAATACAATACGTGCCTTGCTGCCCCTGCTGTCACTGGGAAAGGACACCGCAAGATTGAACCCACAGCTAAGCACTTCTCCCATTGCAAGAAAGATCAATCTAGTAGGGCAAACCAAACTGATAATTCAAAGATACTTGCAAAGATAACTTAATCACACATAAAAGAATTCAGAGGAGATTCAAATATTTCTCATAGATAAACTTGATCATAAACCCACAATTCATCGGATCTCAACAAACACACCGCAAAAAGAGTTACATCGAATAGATTTCCAAGAAGATCAAGGAGAACTTTGTATTGAGATTCAAAGAGAGAGAAGAAGCCATCTAGCTAATAACTATGGACCCGAAGGTCTATGTTAAACTACTCACAACTCATCGAAGAGGCCTTGGAGATGATGTAGAGGCCCTCCGTGATCAATTCCCCCTCCGGCGGAGCGCAGGCGAAGGCTCCAAGATGGGATCTCGCGGATACAGAAGGTTACCACGGTGGAAATAGTTTTTCGTGGTTGCTTCTGATGTTTTCGGGGTACATGTGTATATATAGGAGGAAGAAGTAGGTCGGTGGACGCTCGAGGGGCCCACGAGGGTGGGGGCGCGCCCACTTGTAGGGGGCGTGCCGGGCACCCTTGTGGCCGCCTCGCTTGTTTCTTGACTTCCACTCCAAGTCCTTTGGATCACGTTTGTTCCAAAAAGATCGCTGCCGAAGGTTTCATTCAGTTTGGACTCCGTTTGGTATTCCTTTTCTTTGAAACACTGAAATAGGCAAAAAAACAGCAATTCGGGCTAGGCCTCTGGTTAGAAGGTTAGTCCCAAAAATGATATAAAAGTGTAAAGTAAAGCCCATAAACATCCAAAACGGGTAATATAATAGCATGGAACTATAAAAAATTATAGATATGTTGGAGACATATCAGTCACCTCCATAAATGAGAAACATATTCTTGGTCCTTTTAGGTACTTCAGGATGTTCTTGACTGTTGTCCAGTGATCCACTGCTGGATTACTTTGGTACCTCCCTAACAGACTTATGGCAAGGCACACATCAGGTCTGGTACACAACATAGCATACATGATATATCCTATGGCCGAGGCATAGGGAATGACTTTCATTTTCTCTCTACCTTCTGCAGTGTTTGGGCTTTGAGTCTGACTCAGCTTCACACCTTGTAACACAGGTAAGAACCCTTTCTTTGACTGGTCTATTTTGAACTTCTTCAAAACTTTGTCAAGGTATGTGCTTTGTGAAAGTCCTATTAAGCGTCTTGATCTATCTCTATAGATCTTGATGCCCAATATATAAGCAGCTTCACCGAGGTCTTTCATTGAGAAACTCTTATTCAAGTATCCTTTTATGTTATCCAGAAATTTTATATCATTTCCAATCAACAATATGCCATCTACATATAATATCAGAAATGCTATAGAGCTCCCACTCACTTTCTTGTAAATACATGCTTCACCGAAAGTCTATATAAAACCATATGTTTTGGTCACCTCATCAAAGCGTATATTCCAACTCTGAGATGCTTGCACCCGAACATAGATGGATCTGTAGGACATGTGCCCTAGAGGCAATAATAAATGATATTATTTATCTCCGAGTTCATAATTATGTTTATGTTCCATGCTATAACTTCAATGATTCTCGAGTCTGCAATATCCACGAGGCTCGGAGGAAGACTCATATGCATGTGTGGAATAATAAACGGTAAGAAGTATTCCTAGTTTGGCCTCTAAGACTAGCTCAAGTGTTGCATGATGGTTCTGTTTTCCTGATCATGGGCATGTCTATGCCAGCAACTTTGAGGGCACAATGTTAAGAGAACATTTGTGTTGAATCGACCCGGTTTGATGTTATGCTATGAGATTCATTCGTCACAAGTTAATGGTAAATAACACAGAGATGGTTAACGTTTGCATGATTCCTTAGACCATGAGAGTATCGAGTTTCTTCATGCTTGCTTCATGAACTTTGGGGTTTGTTAAACGTCATCCGTAAATGGGTGGCTATTACGGCGGCTTACGGGTTCATGGAAAAGTATGTCAAGTAACTTAATAGCTCAAGATTGGGATTTGCTCCTCTGACAATGGAGAGATATCTCTGGGCCCTCTCGGTGTTACGGTATCCATCATTGTCTAGCCAGACACTTTGTGATTTGATCACGGGGATGCCAGAACACGGTAACGAGAAAAGAGAGCAATACCGGTAGCGAGGTAAATGGCATAGTGGACAAGTTGATGATCCATGGGAATGCCAATATGTCTCACCTCGAGTATTTGTAACATATCGTGAAGCAACAGGAATAGCACACGGAAACTGGAGGTTCACTCGAATATTCATTCGTGTGGGTATAGGGGTCAATATGGGTGTCCACGGCTCCGATGTTGATCATTGATCGGAAAGTGTTCCGGTCATGTCTATACTTCACCAAACCTATAGGGTCACACGCTTAAGGGTCATCTATCTGTTGAATACTAGACAAGGAGTCTGAGAGAAAATCACCGAAAAAGTTTCGAACACCGGAAAAGTTTCGGACAGCGGAATCGTACCGCAGAGAGAGGTCATCGGATAAGTTTCGCTGATACCGAAAAGTTGTTTCGGGATATACCATTAAGTTAAATTGGTTTCGGCACATGCCTGATAATTCTTGGAGGATGCCAGAATCATTCTGGAAGCTTTTTTCAATCTTTTGAGATAAAAACCGGAAATTTTCTGGAGCTGTCGGAGCCACTCCAGATGCGTTTCACAGATGAAAATTGCTAAAACCAGAATTATTTCGGAACGCGTTGAAAATCATTTTAGTGGGTACTGGAAATGTACTTAGCCCACATAAATATTTTCAGTTCGATCAGATATTAAAAAATGTCGTCGTGAATAGTGAAAGTGTTTTTTGGGATATTTTATGGAGAGCCACCTTTTGGGGCTTTGCCCAAATGATCTAGGGATGACATGGATGGATTGGGAAGCCTCATGCCCCCCAAGGTGTGTGGCCGGCCACACTTGGGGCTCTACCTTGGATCCCCTCTTGTTCCTTGGTTTCACTCTTATGCCCTTGAGGAAGGACTTCATTCATGTGCATTTTGGGTTTTTGTGTTAAACTACCCTACCCCTTGGGATTTCCTATAAATAGAGGTGGAGGGGCAGCCCTCCACACTCACTCTTTCTCACATACAAGTGCCATGCATGATCTGGCTTCTCTCTCCCTCTCAGCGAAATAGTTTCGTAGAGCCGAAAGGCTATCTGGGTTCCGGCAGGAACTAGTTCTGGACGACGAAGCCCTGCCGGATAGATGACACCGTATATGTGCAACTCTGTAGAGAGATCGTAGTTTCAGTCTTAGTTCGTGAGTGCCTCCCGGAGGGCTGTCCGTGTGACCATCTGAGTTTCGAAGGTCCTCCCGAAGGGCTGTCCGCGACACCGTCTGGGGGGCTGTTCGACCGTCTCCCGAAGGGCTGTCTGAGGAGCATATGAGGGTATACATTCTCACGGTTGGGAGGTTGTAAATCCTAGCTGCGGGGATCTGCACCGCTGTTTGTCATTGACTCTACTTCCCGCTGCGCTACGAGTCGGTAACGAAAAAGATCAAACCATGTATGTAGTCTCCATAGTGGTCCTGGGCTGGTGCGTAGGTTGGAAAATTTTTGTTTTCTGCTGCGTTCCCCTACAATGGCATCAAGAGCCGTGCTATGCGTAGATGTAGGTTACGATCTAGAATACATGGAGATGTATGGGTATTGCATAATATAATTTTGGAGTAGATGAGATCTATTGCTGAAAATTATTTATGCGGGTGACAGATGAAATCTATTACCCGATGTTCTTGTTGTTTCCCTACATTTTGCGTTTGCTCAATCTCGAGACAGCATGGTGGAATTTGACAAAGTTCTGGAAATCCGTGATCCTGATTGATCATGGAAGTGCTATCAGTTCTTTGGGTTCTGCCATAGTCAAAAGAAAGATGAAATTCATAGATGAAAGGGTATTGCAGATATGATCTGCACGGGGGTCATGCGTATGACGAAGTTTAGTATGGGGCTCGAGATTTAATTATCTCGTGTTTCATACACCCCGAAATGTTAATCTAGCAACTTGAATAATCATACTTGATGATAAAACGTTGGTAGCTGCGGTTTAAGTCGAAACCTTAGAAGCCACGAAAAACAAGTTTGCATGAACCGATTAGAAACATCTAACTTGGTTTTGCAGGAGGGTTTGCATTTACATGTGATGTGGTATAGCAATGCTCATATTCAATTTGATTATGTATGAGATGACTATATGATGTAAATTGATTAACATGACCTGCGTGTCATGATTCGGCATGATGGCTGGAGCCATATGATTGTCACTTTAGTGACCTGTGTGTCAACCTTAAGTAATGCATGGTAGTCGCTTTTTATTAGGGTGATCTCTCACTAAAATATCAAGTAGTTAGTGTTCTTCCAAGTGTAGCACCGTCACGACACCTATCTTTTCGGGGTGCGCCATGGATGCATGGGTACGAACGATTAGAGAAGTATAAGGCAGGTGAGGTCAGACTTCGCAGCAAGATCACTTGGTTGTCTTGACGTTCATGGCAGGATCGTCCTGAGCTCGGAACACATGCATCAAAAGATGAGCAAGAGTCACATAGAGATGTGATCGACAAGTTGGCCTACCAATTAAAATTCCCGTTATGAGATGATGATTCTATGGCGATGAGTTGAAGTCTGGATCTTGTATCACTCAAAATTAATTATGAGAGATATTGATTTGAGTGGGAGCGCACTGTTGAATTAACATGTTTAATTCTCAATGCAATTAATTATGAACATTGTCTAAGTGTTTCTTGCAAAATAGTTGTAGAATAATGGCTCGCGTTTCCACCTTCCCTGTTAAAATTGAATAGCTGTTAAATATCTGGTTAAAACTTTACGATTGGTAACGTAATGTGAGGATTGTCCTCAAAAGTGTCGAGAAGGACTTTGTCCTATCGCATACTTTCGGTATTCTCTCGCTTATGTTATGGATCATGTGACTCTCGTCCTTCGATCCAAAAGCTAGAATTCCGTTTCAGTCAAGTGCAATATGTTTGCTTCCATGAGACCCGAACTTCGAAAGTTTGGATAGTTATGTGATATTCATGGAATCTAAAAATCATTTTTAGAGATAGACAAAGGCTAAAAGATATGAGATATCCAGAGCAATGTTTGTTTGCAAACTATTAGTAAAGGAGTTTACTATCCATTAGACTGATAAGAGAGGGATCCATAAGAACGCCTGTCATATGATGAAAGGTGAATAAAACAACAACTTAAAGAGAAAGGAAATGTCCGAAGGGTGTTAGTGAAACTTTCATGCCTAGGAAGTCCGGGGCTAACACCACTCTTAGGTTGAGTGCTTCTTCTGAGAGTAGGAGAAATATTGAAAGTTAAACTATTAGAAGTATAAAGGCAAAAAGAATGAAGACTGGAATATCCAGCTCATATGTATGAATGTCATACGAGTTATTGATGTATAGAAGGCTGGTCAAAGATATAGTTCTTGGGAATTATGGTTAAACATGTTAATCACTAATTCTTGGGTATTGTGAGTTAATCACAAAGATACCCGCTCGATTGCATTCTGTTACGAATCAATGTAAGAGCTACTATGGCCTAAAAGGCTAGCCAGAAATGAGGTTAAGGTATACACAGGGAACATAGTAAATGTTACTATACCTTCCATCGGTGTATTGCCGTCTATATTTATTTTCATAATTCATTTAGAGTTTTTCAAAATCTAGGCCATTGCATAAGGTATCTTGCAAGAAGGTTGTTCATAAGAGAACTTTTTATGTTCGATGTTATGAATAACACAAGGGCCATACTTTCATTATGAATGAGATGTATGTTATGAATATTGATAATAATACAATACCTCTGGGTTTACTTTCATAATTCATTTTAGAGTTTCATACACTCTAGCCCATTGCACAATGTTTGTTGCAAAAGAATTGTTCATAAAAACAACAATTGTTGTTAAGTATTATGAATAACATGAAGGGCCATGCTTCCATCCAAGATGGGATGTATGTTATGAATATTGATGGTAATATGATACATCCATAACACTGACGCTAAATGTCTCAAGACTAAAAGAATACCACACAAGTGTGGCACTACATTTGGTCACATTGGAGAAACCCGCATGGAAAATTCCATTATCATGGATTTTGAAGTCTTTTTGATTTTGAATCATCTGACACTTGCAACTTTCCTCCGAAAAGTGAAGTGACTAAAATACCGTTCACATGCCATAAGGAACGAACAACAAACTTATTAGTGATCATACATTTGATGTGTGTAGTCCCATAAGTGTTGTTAGTGGTGGATTTATTTATCTTCAGAAATGACTCAAGTAGATATATGGATATTTACTTGATGAGACGTAAGTCTGGATCTTTTGAAATCATTCGAAAGGTTTTCAAAAATGAAGTAGAAGTTATTGTAACAATAAAATTATGTTTCTGCAATTTGATTGCACAAAGGAATATTTGAGTTACATGTTTAGCGAATGTCTGATGAGTTGTGAAAAGGGTTTCATAACTTGCACCTCCCGGAACACCACTGCAAGTGAAAAGTCCGTGGAGATGTAATCTAACCATTTACGACATGGTAAGGTCAAAGATGACATTTATAAATTTGCCATTATCCCTTTTAAAGTGATGCTTTAGAGGCTGCGGCTTTTACACTGAAAAGAGCTACATCGGGTCTGTTGAAATGAAGCCATGGTATGGTATGCCCAACCATGTTATATGTTTTCTTAATATTTGGAATATGGGGCTTGTGTAAAAGGTTACACCTATTCCAAATCAGACAAGTGCTACTTTGTAGGTTATACCAAAATGTTGGGTATTCCTCCCTCACTATACCGAGGCAAATAGTTTTGCCGCGAAATGGTGTGCTTTTAAAGAGAATGGTTCTTTCAAAAAGGTGAGTGGGAGAATAGTGCAACTCGACGATATAAACAGTATCTTCGTCATCAAATCAAAGGAAAGAGACCTTGGAAGTAATTCCAGAGTTTCCTACCGCAACTGATACGGAAGTCTCTACAATAAAATTTATGAACTTCGGTCGAACTTGCAGCTGAACCACGTAGGCAAGGCTCGTGCAAACCTCTCAGGTGCGCAAACGAGATATTGTTGTTAGACAACATTATGCCTACGATACACAAGGAAGCGTTGATGGGCCCTGACTCCGGAATTGGCTAAATGCCAATACAACCTGAGTTAGTTTCCATATAAGTGATTCAAGATTAAAACCTTGATACACCTTTCGGAAGACTTAGAGTCTAACGAATATTTATGGAACTTAAAACTGATACAGATAAAAATGTTTTATCCTAAGTTCGATTTGTTGAAATAACAAGTTCAAGAGTTAACTACGATGAGGTTGTTTTCATCATAGCGATGCTTAAAGTCGGTTCGGGTTGAACTAGCAATTAATACATATTTCAATCATGAGATATGAAACATGGATGACAATAGGATTTCCATCTGATGGAAATGAAACCAATGACTTGCATGTGTTACAGTCCAAGGCATTTTGTTTATCCAGAGGATGCTAGAAAGGGTGCAAACTTTAGAGTTCCAACGATGGACAAAAGAGAGCAAAATGGAGTTGGAATCTTCGTGCTTTGATGAAATGGTCAAAGGGATTTGACTTCATCAATGGGTAACGAAGATGCTTGTAATTCAAGAAAGTAAGTGGGAGCATAATAATATTTCTAAAAACCTTATGTGCTTGACACATTGTTAATTGGAAATAAATTTCTTGAAACAAATTAGGACTTCATTTGAAAATAGTTTTTTTGATGAAGTGCTTAGGCTAAATAGCCTCAATATTAGGCATAATGATCTATGGAGATAGATTTACCTAATAGGGCTAAGCAATAAATACATACTGACAAGATGCTAAAACCGTTTAGCACTAAGAATGACAAGGAGTGATTCTTGCCGAAGTCACATGGAAAGAGTTTTCGCAAGAATCAGTGTCCCAAAACACCGATGAGCAAAATACATGATGCAGATTCCACACACTTTTGTGTTTGGATTAATCATGTATTCCATGGTATGTAAAACAACCAGATATGTCCGATACTCCCAAGGTGTTGCGAGTATGGATACTAAAGTGATCAAAGTACTGATCATGGGACAACAGTGAAAGATGTCATTGAGTACTAGAGTAAGTATTGATGATATGTTTTCTCGCAAGCAGAGATCATGAAGAGTTTGTTGTAAAATGTTACATCGATACAGTCTTCCTCTTTTCTCCATGTGATTTTTGATTTAAGTTAAGGGTTTTGTGTAATACATATGGTGGCACGGTAGTTGGAAATTGTTCCCAACAGGATACTGTGGCAAATTCTATAAGAAATGACTAAGTATGTTGACGCTTTAGAAGCGGCAAAAAAGATGTTGAATCATATAGTTCATTCATGAACTTAGTATGGTTCCAAGATGGCTTTTTTCAATGGGACACTACTGCAGGTAGTTTCTCCATAACTCAGTCTGAGGAATCTAGGTTCAACCTGTGATTCACATTTATACAAAGCCAAGTCCGCACAAAATATGAATTTTGTGAAAGCGTGAAAACGCGAGGATATGCAGAGATAGACACGGAGCTGAAGCTGTCAGATCTGATGGACATCAGGCTATACCACATGCGAAGCATTTTTTACACCGGCATGCCATAGGTGTAAAGTGCATTAGCATTAACTAAATTATTGACTCTAGTGCAAGTGGGAGTCTGTATGAGATATGCCCTAGAGGCAATAATAAATGATATTATTTATCTCCGAATTCATAATTATGTTTATGTTCCATGCTATAACTGCAATGATTCTCGAGTCTGCAATATCCACGAGGCTCGGAGGAAGACTCATATGCATGTGTGGAATAATAAACGGTAAGAAGTATTCCTAGTTTGGCCTCTAATACTAGCTCAAGTGTTGCATGATGGTTCTGTTTTCCTGATCATGGGCATGTCTATGCCAGCAACTTTGAGGGCACAATGTTGAGAGAACATTTGTGTTGAATCGACCCGGTTTGATGTTATGCTATGAGATTCATTCGTCACAAGTTAATGGTAAATAACACAGAGATGGTTAATGTTTGCATGATTCCTTAGACCATGAGAGTACCGAGTTTCTTCATGCTTGCTTCATGAACTTTGGGGTTTGTTAAACGTCATCCGTAAATGGGTGGCTATTACGGCGGCTTACGGGTTCATGGAAAAGTATGTCAAGTAACTTAATAGCTCAAGATTGGGATTTGCTCCTCCGACAATGGAGAGATATCTCTGGGCCCTCTCGGTGTTACGGTATCCATCATCGTCTGGCCAGACACTTTGTGATTTTATCACGGGGATGCCGGAACACGGTAACGAGAAAAGCGAACAATACCGGTAGTGAGGTAACTGGCATAGTGGACAAGTTGTTGATCCATGGGAATGCCAATATGTCTCACCTCGAGTATTTGTAACATATTGCGAAGCAAAAGGAATAGCACACGGAAACTGGAGGTTCACTCGAATATTCATTCATGTGGGTATAGGGGTCAATATGGGTGTCCACGGCTCCGATGCTGATCATTGATCAGAAAGTGTTCCGGTCATGTCTATACTTCACCGAACCTATAGGGTCACACGCTTAAGGGTCATCTATCTGTTGAATACTAGACAAGGAGTCTGAGAGAAAATCACCGAAAAAGTTTTGGACACCGGAAAAGTTTCGGACAGGGGAATCGTACCGTAGAGAGAGGTCATCGGATAAGTTTCGATGATACTGAAAAGTTGTTTCGGGATATACCATTAAGTTAAATTGGTTTCGGCACATGCCTGATCATTCTTGGAGGATGCCAGGATCATTCTGGAAGCTTTTTGGAATTTTCTGAGATAAAAACCGGAATTGTTCTGGAGTTGCCGGAGCCACTTCAGATGCGTTTCGCAGATGAAAATCGCTAAAACTGGAATTGTTTCGGAACGCGTTGAAAATCATTTTAGTGGGTACTGGAAATGTTCTTAGCCCACATAAATATTTTCAGTTCGATCAGACACTGAAAAATGTCGTCGTGAATAGTGAAAGTGCTTTTTGGGATATTTTATGGAAAGCCACCTTTTGGGGCTTTGCCCAAAAGATCTATCGATGACATGAATGGATTGGGAGGCCCTCATGGGGGCCCCCCAAGGTGTGTGGCCGGCCACACTTGGGGCTCTACCTTGGAGCCCCTCTTGTTCCTTGGTTTCACTCTTATGCCCTTGAGGAAGGACTTCATTCATGTGCATTTTGGGCTTTTGTGTTAAACTACCCTACCCCTTGGGATTTCCTATAAATAGAGGTGGAGGGGCATCCCTCCACACCCACTCTTTCTCACGTACAAGTGCCATGCATGGTCTGGCTTCTCTCTCCCTCCCAGCGAAATAGTTTCGTAGAGCCGAAAGGCTGTCTGGGTTCCGGCAGGAACTAGTTCTGGACGGCGAAGCCCTGCCGGATAGATGACACCGTATGTGTGCAACTCTGTAGAGAGATCATAGTTTCGATATTAGTTCGTGAGTGCCTCCCGGAGGGCTGTCCGTGTGACCATCTGAGTTTCGAAGGTCCTCCCGAAGGGCTGTCCACGAGACCGTCCGGGGGGCTGTTCGACCGTCTCCCGGAGGGCTGTCTGAGGAGCAGATGAGGGTATACATCCTCGCGGTTGGGAGGTTGTAAATCCTAGCTGTGGGGATCTGCACCGCCGTTCGTCATCGACTCTACTTCCCGCTGCGCTACAAGTCGGTAACGAAAAAGATCAAACCATGTATGTAGTCTCCATAGTGGTCCTGGGCTGGTGCGTAGGTTGGAATTTTTTTGTTTTCTGCTGCGTTCCCCTACAGGATCGCTGGAGCTTTCACACTCTGTTAACACCTTTAGGATTGACATAACCTTCTGGTTGCATCATATAAAACCCTTCTTTAAGAAATCCATTGAGGAATGCAGTTTTGACGTCCATTTGCCAGATTTCATAATCATAAAATGTTGTAATTGCTAACATGATTCAGACGGACTTAAGCAATCGCTATGGGTGAGAAAGTCTCATCGTAGTCAACCCCTTGAACTTGTCAAAAACCTTTTGCGACAAGTCAAGATTTGTAGACTGTAACATTACCATCAATGTCGGTCTTCTTCTTGAAGATTCATATATTCTCTATGGCTTTCCGATCATTGGGAAAATCCACCAAAGTCCATACTTTGTTCTCATACATGGATCCTATCTCATATTTCATGGCCTCAAGCCATTTGTCGGAATCTGGGCTCATCATAACTTCTTCATAATTCGTAGGTTCGCCATGGTCTAGTAAAATGACTTCCAGGATAGGATTACCGTACCACTCTAGTGCAGGACATGCTCTGTTCGACCTATGAGGTCCAGTAGTAACTTGATCTGAAGTTTCATGATCATCATCGTTAGCTTCTTCTCTAGTTGGTGTGGGCATCACAAGAACGGATTTCTCTGATGTGCTACTTTCCAAATTGAGAGAAGGTATGATTACCTCATCAAGTTCTACTTTCCGCCCACTCACTTCTTTCGAGAGAAACTCCTTCTCTATAAATGTTCCATTCTTAGCAACAAATATCTTGCCTTCAGATCTATGGTCGGAGGTGTACCCAATTGTTTCCTTTGGGTATCCTACGAAGATGCACTTCTCCAATCTAGATTCGAGCTTATCGGGCTGAAGCCTTTTGACATAAGTGTCGCAACCCCAAACTTTAAGAAACGACAGCTTAGGTTTCTTGCCAAACCACAGTTCAGACGATGTCGTCTGAACAGATTTATACGGTTCCCTATTTAACATCAATGCAACTGTCTCTAATGCATAAACCCAAAACGATAGTGGTAAATCGGTAAGAGACATCATAGATCACACCATATCTAATAAAGTACGGTTATGACGTTCAGACACACCATTACGCTGGTGTTCCAGGTGCCGTGAGTTGTGAAACTATTCCACATTGTTTTAAATGAAGGCCAAATCATTACTCAAATATTCGCCAGATCATAGAAACTATATTTTGTTGTTAGGATGATTCTCCACTTCACTCTGAAATTCTTTGAACTTTTCAAATGTTTCAGACTTGTGTTTCATTAAGTAGATATACCCATATCTTCTCAAATCATCTGTGAAGGTCAGAAAATAACGATACCTGCCACGTGCCTCAACACTCATCGGACCGCATACATCGATATGTATTATTTCCAATAAGTCATTGGCTCGCTTCATTGTTCCGGAGAACGGAGTTTTAGTCATATTGCCCATGAGGCATGGTTCGCAAGTATCAAATGATTCATAATCAAGTGATTCAAAAAGTCCATCTGCATGGAGTTTCTTCATGCTCTTTACACCAATATGACCTAAATGGCAGTGCCACAAATATGTTGCAGTATCATTATCAACTTTGCATCTTTTGGCATCAATATTATGAATATGTGTATCACCAAAATCGAGATTCAACAGAAATAGACCACTCTTCAAAGGTGCATGACCATAAAAGATATTACTCATATAAATAGAACAACCATTATTCTCCGATTTAAATGAATAACCGTCTCGCACTAAACAAGATCCAGATATAATGTTCATGCTCAACGCTGGCACCTAACAATTATTCAGGTCTAAAACTAACCCCTAAGGTAGATGTAGAGGTAGCGTGCCGACGGCGATAACATCGGCCTTGGAACTATTCCCGACACGCATCGTCACCTCGTCCTTAGCCAATCTTCGTTTAATCCGTAGCTCCTGTTTCGAGTTACAGATATGAGCAACCTGCTACCTCTTGAGCACTGCATTGGTTTTCCCTTGAAGAGGAAAGGGTGATGCAACAAAGTAGCGTAAGTATTTCCCTCAGTTTTTGAGAACCAAGGTATCAATCCAGTAGGAGGCTACACGCAAATCCCTCGTACCTACAAAAACAAATAAGAACCTCGCAACCAACGCGATAAAGGGGTTGTCAATCACTTCACGGCCACTTGCAAAAGTGAGATCTGATAGAGATAATAATAAGATAAATATTTTTGGTATTTTTATGATATAGATTGGAAAGTAAAGATTGCAAAATAAAGTAGATCGGAAACTTATATGATGGAAAATAGACCCGGGGGCCATAGGTTTCACTAGTGGCTTCTCTCAAGATAGCATAAGTATTACGGCGGGTGAACAAATTACTGTCACGCAATTGATAGAAAAGTGCATAGTTATGAGAATATCTAGGCATGATCATGTATATAGGCATCACGTCCACGACAAGTAGATCGAAACGATTCTGCATCTACTACTATTACTCCACACATCGACCGCTATCCAGCATGCATCTAGAGTATTAAGTTCATAAGAACAGAGTAACGCATTAGGCAAGATGACATGATGTAGAGGGATAAACTCAAGCAATATGATATAAACCCCATCTTTTTATCCTCGATGGCAACAATACAATACGTGCCTTGTTGCCCCTGCTGTCACTAGGAAAGGACACCGCAAGATTGAACCCAAAGCTAAGCACTTCTCCCATTGCAAGAAAGATCAATCTAGTAGGCCAAACCAAACTGATAATTTGAAGAGACTTGCAAAGATAACCAATCATACATAAAAGAATTTAGAGGAGATTCAAATATTGTTCATAGATAAACTTGATCATCGAATCTCGACAAACACACCGCAAAAAGAGTTACATCGAATAGATCTCCAAGAAGATCGAGGAGAACTTTGTATTGAGAATCAAAGAGAGAGAAGAAGCCATCTAGCTAATAACTATGGACCCGAAGGTCTGTGGTAAACTACTCACACTTCATCGGAGAGGCTATGGTATTGATGTAGAAGCCCTCTGTGATCGATTCCCCCTCCGGCAGAGCGCCAGAAAAGGCCCCAAGATGGAATCTCACGGGTACAGAAGGTTGCGGCGGTGGAAATAGAGTTTCATGGTGCTCCTAGATGTTTTCAGGGTATATGAATATATATTGGCGAAGGAAGTCAGTCAGGGGAGCCAAGAGGGGCCCACGAGGGTGGGGGCACGCCTACCCCCTGGGCGCGCCCTCCTACCAAGTGGCCGCCTCGTCTCTTTCCTGACGTCCACTCCAAGTCTCCTGGATTGCGTTTGTTCCAAAAATAACTCTCCCGAAGGTTTCATTCTGTTTGGACTCCGTTTGATATTCCTTTTCTGCGAAACACCGAATATGCAAAAAACAGCAATTTGGGCTGGGCCTCCGGTTAATAGGTTAGTCCCAAAAATAATATAAAAGTGTATAGTAAAGCCATTTAACATCCAAAACAAGTAATATAATAGCATGGAACAATAAAAAATTATAGATACGTTGGAGACGTATCAAGCATCCCCAAGCTTAATTCCTGCTCGTCCTCAAGTAGGTAAATGATAAAAACAGAATTTTTGATGTGGAATGCTACCTAGCATATTTCTCAATGTAACTTACTTTATTGTGGCATGAATGTTCAGATCCAAATGATTCAAGATAAAAGTTTAATGTTAACATAAAAATAGTAATACTTAAAGCATACTAACAAGTAATCATGTCTTATCAAAATAACATAGCCAAAGAAAGCTCATCCCTACAAAATCATATAGTTTGGCCATGCATCATTTTTGTCACACAAAATGCTCCCCTCATGCACAACCCCGATTTCGGCCAAGAAATTGGTTCATACTTTTTAACGCACTTCAGCTTTTTCAACCCTCACACAATACATGAGCGCAAGCCATGGATATAGTACTATGGGTGGAATAGAGTACGATGATAGGGATTATGTGGAGAAGACAAAAAAGGATAAAGTCTCATATTGACGAGGATAATCAACAAGCTATGGAGATGCCCATCAATTGATGTCAATACGAGGAGTAGGGATTGCCATGCAACAGATGCACTAGAGCTATAAATGTTTGAAAGCTCAACAAGAAACTAAGTGGGTGTGCATCCAACTTGCTTGCTCATGAAGACCTAGGGCATTTCGAGGAAGCCCATCATTGGAATATAGAAGCCAAGTTCTATAATGAAAAATTCCCACTAGTATATGAAAGTGACAACATAGGAGACTCTCTATCATGAAGATCATGGTGCTACTTTGAAGCACAAGTGTGGAAAAAGGATAGTAACATTGTCCCTTCTCTCTTGTTCTCTCATTTTTTTTCTTTTTTTCTCTTTTTTTTTTAATTTTGGTGGGCTTCTTTGGCCTCTTTTTTTTATTTGGGCTTCTTTGGCCTCTTTTATTTTTCATAAAGTCTGGAGTCTCATCCCGACTTGTGGGGGAATCATAGTCTCCATCATCCTTTCCTCACTTGGGATAATGCTCTAATAATGAAGATCATCACACTTTTATTTATTTACAACTCAAGAATTACAACTCAATGCTTAGAACAAAATACGACTCAATGTGAATGCCTCCGGAGGTGTACCAGGATATGCAATGAATCAAGAGCGACATGCATGAAAGAATTATAAAGGTGGCTTTGCCACGAATACGATGTCAACTACATGATCATGCAAAAGCAATATGACAATGATGGAACGTGTCATAATAAACGAAATGGTGGAAAGTTGCATGGGAATATATCTCGGAATGGCTATGGAAATGCCATAATAGGTAGGTATGGTGGCTGTTTTGAGGAAGATATAAGGAGGTTTATGTGTGATAGAGCGTATCATATCACGGGGTCTGGATGCACCGACAAAGTTTGCACCAACTCTCAAGGTGAGAAAGGGCAATGCACGGTACCGTAGAGGCTAGCAATAATGGAAGGGTAAGAGTGCGTATAATCCATGGACTCACATTAGTCATAAAGAACTCATATACTTATTGCAAAAGTTTATTATCCCTCGAAGCAAAGTACTACTACACATGCTCCTAGGGGAAGGGTTGGTAGGATTTAACCATCATGCGATCCCGACCTCCACTCATAAGGAAGGCAATCAAAGAACACCCCATGCTTCAAATTTGCCAGACAATGTTCACCATACGTGCATGCTACGGGACTTGCCAACTTTAACACAACTATTTCTCAATTTCATAATTACCCAACTAGAATGACTCTAACATTACCACCTTTATATCTCAAAACAATTATCAAGTATCAAATTTCTCATAGTATTCAATGCACTCTATATGATAGTTTTTATTATACCCAACTTGGATGCCCATCATATTAGGACTAATTTTATAACGAAAGCAAATACCATGCTGTTTGAAAAGACTCTCAAAATAATATAAGTGAAGCATGAGAGATCAATAATTTCTATAAAATAAAACCACCGTCGTGCTCTAAAAAGATATAAGTAAAGCACTAGAGCAAAATTATCTAGCTCAAAAGATATAAGTTAAGCACATAGAGTATTCTAATAAATTACGATTCATGTGTGTCTCTCCAAAAGGTGTGTACAACAAGGATGATTGTGGTAAAGTAAAAAAGCAAAGACTCATATCATATAAGATGCTCCAAGCAAAACACATATCATGTGGTGAATAAAAATATAGCTTCAAGTAAAGATACCGATGGACGAAGAAGAAAGAGGGGATGCCTTCCGGGGCATCCCCAAGCTTAGACTTTTGTTTGTCCTTGAATTTTACCTTGGGGTGCCTTGGGCATCCCCAATCTCAGTCTCTTTCCACTCCTTATTCCATAACCCATCAAATCCTTACCCAAAACTTGAAAACTTCACAACAGAAAACTCAACAAAAAACTCGTAAGCTCCGTTAGTACAAGAAAGCAAACCACGACTTTAAGGTACTGTAATGAACTCATTCTTTATTTATATTGGTGTTAAACCTACTGTCTTACAACTCTTGTGTGACACTCCAAAAAATTTCATTTGGTTTTCAGCAAATTTCTTGTTTGATTTGAAGGAAGCTATTTAAAAATCTTTTAAAAGGACTCCCCTCTCAAAATAATTTTCTCTTGTGATAAAATCTCTTTGTGGTTATCCTCAACCTTGATGGTTCCCTTTGAAGGCTCTTCTTTGGTGTTAACTCACCACAATTTTTTTGAGAATTTTTCATTTAAAAAGAAATCCTAAGGGCTTTGGATTTATTTTATTTTATTGCCAACCATCACCTTTCTCCATGTCTCTTATTAAAATTTTCCCCAAAATGCCTCCATTCACTTTGGGTCAAGTCGAGTAGTCAATCCCAGCAAGTTCAACTCATTTTTGAATTTTATTCCATTTATTTTATCCCCAAAACTATTTCTGTTTTTAATTTTGGACCTAGGTGATTTACAAAAGGAGTACCATTTTCATTTTGACTTTTGATCTCAAACAAACTCCCCTGGCTAGTCCTTAGCACCCCCAACCTAGATCCATCAAGATCCACTCTTCCATAGTTCAAATATTTCATAATTTGCCCACTGCAATTTTGGACCAGATTCATCATTTTGGTGAAATTCATTTTTCCTCTTCTCCAAAAATTCTGAGAAAATTCAGGCAGCCCCCAGATGCATTGAGAGGCCACCCCACCAAAGATAAGCTCAAGGAAAATTCCCCACATGCCAATTTCATTTCATCGAACACCTGGCAGGCACTGTTTTTGTGCATGTTCAGGAAGTTCAGAGATTCAGGCGGCGTCAGTGTCGTTTTCTTCAGAGATCGTCGTCAATCTCACCAGTGCACGCACTTGGCACTTTGCGCACTGCACCCCTTCCTTATCCATGCGCCGCACACTCGCATGGCCGGGCGTGGGCGTCGGTGGCGGCGTGTCTCGCTGACGCCGGCAGTTTCTGCGGTGGCAGAACCACCCGTGGCGGCCGGCAGAGGTCAGCGCCAGCTTTCGGCGCCGTCCAGCACCGCCCATGACCTGGAATTGGCAGCAGTCATCCATGCACTCAAGGAATGGAGACACTTTTTTCTTGGGAACCGCTGTGAAATATATACAGACCATAAAAGCCTCAAGTATATTTTCACACAACCAGAACTCAATTTGCAGCAACGACGCTGGTTGGAATTAGTGAACGATTATGATGTTGGCATACACTACCATCCAGGAAAAGCAAATGTAGTGGCAGACGCCCTTAGTCGAAACCCCAGTCCGAGCAACGACAGCCTACCAAATTTGAGACCAGAATTTCAGCAGGAGTTTGCCAAACTCAACTTAATAATGGTCACCGAAGGTAGTGTCTCAGATTTGGAAATACAGCCTACCCTGGTAGAAAAGATTAAGGAGGCTCAACGTGGGCACCCCAGCATCGAAGGAATAAAAAGAAAAGAGAGCATGGGCAAGGCCTCAGAGTTCGTCATAGACAATAAGGGAATATTGTGGTATGGAGATAGAATTTGCGTACCAAATATCGAGGACCTCAAACAGCAAATCCTAGCTGAAGGCCACACCGCCCCGTATTCAATCCATCCCGGAGGAACAAAAATGTACAAGGACCTTCAGGAAATTTTTTGGTGGCACGGTATGAAAAGGGACATAGCCACGTTCATTGCATGTTGTGACTGATGTCAACGCATCAAGGCCGAGCACCAGAAACCAGCCGGACTATTACAGTCAAACAAGATACCCGAGTGGAAATGGGACGAGATTGGAATGGATTTTATTGTTGGAATACCTCGGTCACGACACGGAAATGATGCCATATGGGTCATCACAGATAGACTGACTAAGGTGGCACATTTCATCCCGATGAAGACGACCCACACCACTCAAAAGCTTGCCAGGCTTTACCTCTCCCGTATCGTCTGTTTACATGGAGTCCCAAAGACTATAATATCCGACCGAGGCACACAGTTCGTCTCTAGATTTTGGGATCATCTAGAACAGGCACTGGGAACTCAACTAGCATTCAGTACAGCCTACCACCCTCAGACAGATGGTCAAACTGAATGGGTAAACAAAATTCTAGAAGACATGCTAAGGGCATGTGTCCTCACCTATGGAACCAGTTGGGAAGAAAGCTTGCCGTATGCAGAGTTCGCATACAACAACAGTTACCAAGCCAGCCTACAAATGGCACCCTTCGAAGCCTTGTACGGGCGAAGATGTCGCACCCTGTTGAATTGGTCAGAAACCGGAGATAGCCGCATCTTCGGCCCAGAGATGCTCAAAGAAGCCGAGGAAAAGGTTTAGCAAATCAGGGACCGACTCAAGACAACTCAAAGTCGACAGAAGAGTTATTACGATCAAAAACATTGGAAGTCAGTTTTGAACCCGGTGAGTATGTGTACCTACGAGTATTCCCTATGAAGGGCCTGCAACGATTCAGAGTTAAAGGAAAGCTGGCACCCAGATTCATCGGATCTTTCTGTGTAGTTACACGAAGAGGCACCGTAGCCTATCAGCTAGACTTACCCGAAGAATTATCAGACGTCCACGATGTGTTCCACATATCACAATTGAGGAAGTGCGTAAGCAACCCTGAGAAGAATGTATCGCATGAGGACATTGATGTGCAACCAGACCTCACCTACAGGGAACGTCCGATAAAAATATTGGAGGAGTCTGAAAGGAGGACCCGTCAGAAAACGATCAAGTTTTTCAGAGTTTAGTGGAGTAATCACACCGGGAATGAAGCAACCTGGGAAAGGGAGGATTTCCTTCGGACAGAGCATCCACACCTATTTGAGGATCAGCTGAAATCTCGGGGACGAGATTTTTCCTAAGGGGGTAGGTGTTGTGACACTCCAAAAATTTTCATTTGGTTTTCAGCAAATTTCTTGTTTGATTTGAAGGAAGCTATTTAAAAATCTTTTAAAAGGACTCCCCTCTCAAAATAATTTTCTCTTGTGATAAAATCTCTTTGTGGTTATCGTCAACCTTGATGGTTGCCTTTGAAGGCTCTTCTTTGGTGTTAACTCACCACAATTTTTTTGAGAGTTTTTCATTTAAAAAGAAATCCTAAGGGCTTTGGATTTATTTTCTTTTATTGCCAACCATCACCTTTCTCCATGTCTCTTATTAAAATTTTCCCCAAAATGCCTCCCTTCACTTTGGGTCAAGTCAAGTAGTCAATCCCAGCAAGTTCAACTCATTTTTGAATTTTATTCCATTTATTTTATCCCCAAAACTATTTTGTTTTTAATTTTGGACCTAGGTGATTTACAAAAGGAGTACCATTTTCATTTTGAGTTTTGATCTCAAACAAACTCCCCTGGCTAGTCCTTAGCACCCCCAACCTAGATCCATCAAGATCCACTCTTCCACAGTTCAAATATTTCATAATTTGCCCACTGCAATTTTGGACCAGATTCATCATTTTGGTGAAATTCATTTTTCCTCTTCTCCAAAAATTCTGAGAAAATTCAGGCAGCCCCCACATGCATTGAGAGGCCACCCCACCAAAGATCAGCTCAAGAAAAATTCCCCACATGCCAATTTCATTTCATCGAACACCTGGCAGGCACTGTTTCTATGCTTGTTCAGAAAGTTCAGAGATTCAGGCGGCGTCAGTGTCGTTTTCTTCAGAGATCGTCGTCAATCTCACTAGTGCACGCACTTGGCACTTTGCGCACTGCACCCCTTCCTTATCCATGCGCCGCACACTCGCTTGGCCGGGCGTGGGCGTCGGTGGCGGCGTGTCTCGCCGACGCCGGCAGTTTCTGCGGTGGCAGAACCACCTGTGGCGGCCGGCAGTGGTCAGCGCCAGCTTTCGGCGCCGTCCAGCACCGCCCAAGCCACCCGAGGCCTCCGCGTGGCCACCCTTCCTCTGTGCATGCTGCGGCACCGTCGCCGTGGCCTGGCACGCGCAGGGCGCGCTCCCTGCCGCCGACGAGTCCCGTGGGCCGTTCCGTCGAAGGATTGGGGTAACACCCAAGTTTTGCCAAGTTCAGCTCCTGGATGGCACCAGTAGACGCGCACGATGATGCCCGACCGCCTGACAACCCCGTTCGGCCATCGCCCCGCTGTACCCACCACCGGAGTTATCCCGTTCACGGCCACCTCCTCGGATCAGCTATAAAAGGAGCCCCCAGGCTCTCCCTCGACCCAACGCCACACCTCCACACCACCAAAGCCCTGCCTAGCCACTGAGAGGACCTCGAGGAGGTCTCCTTCCGCGACTCCGGCCGCCCCGATCCGCCTCGGGCTCCGGCTCGATTCGCTCAGGTGAGGCCATCCCCGCCTCCCGTACCTGGTCAGCAACCTTTTAGCACACCCACAATCCTAACCCATGCCCCAATTTGAAGCTTGCAGATTTGTTGGAAGAGAATCAACCTCGCCCGAACCACCATCCGCCGGAGTTGGGGCCGCCGTTGATGTGGTGCTCGCCGACACTCAACTCCACCACCCTCAGGTGCGGATGAACACCTTGAACCCGTAGGTACCTCCCGATCCCCCTGCTTCGCCGTGGATCGCCGCCGGCGACCACCGCAGCCCTCAGGCGTCGGCGCGCCCTGTCTTCCCTCTTTCAAACATTCAAACCTGACGGGTGGGACCCCCCGTCAACCTCTCTTTTATTTTAAACGAAACGTTTTCTGAAAGCACTTTCTAGCAAAGTACGTATCCTCTCTGGACTGGTGTATTCTTATATGAAACGTTTTCTGTTTTTATAAAATGAACCCTGGAAACTTTCTGTTTCATTACAAAGAGGTCCCTGGACTAAAACCCTTATAACTTTTAAATAGAAAATGATTTTTGACTGATTCTTTTTCTGTCATCTTTATTTTTCTTTCTAGTTGTTTGTCATATTTATTTGAAAAATATTTGGAACTCTTTTTGTGCACACACGGTATTTACGTTAGTACGTATTTTTCTTAACCCGTAGATACCGGAGGAGCTGACGGAACCACGAACTTCACCGAGCTAGACTCCGACTACTCCGAACCAGGCATGCATGTTTGAACCTTTGATATGATGAGTGTGTTGCATGTTTGCTTCGAGTAGCTGGTTGATGGCATGTTCATACATATAGTAGTAAGTGGTATGTTACATGCTAAGTTCATGCAAGTGAGCTTCGAAACTCCATAAACCTTGTGATGTGAGTTTATATGATCATGTGGTGACATGAGATGTGGTAAGATGGAAGTGTTGAAGCATGCCAGTCTTATGCCAAACTGTTTAACTCCAGGGTGAACGTGAATCGAGTCACGTTACCATCCGTTTCCTTTCGTGCTACCACATGTTTTCTGTAAAGAATATGGTTTAGTAAGTTGCAAACCACTTTCCTCGTACACACCAAATAGAGAGGCCGTGATGAGGGTTCCATGGCCCTGGATTAAAGCCAGTCATCCGGTCAGGGGGCATGGGTTTTTCCGGTTGGGACCGAGAGGGGGGCACCCCTTAAAGCGCGCGTATATAAATTTGATCCCATGCTATTCGAGGTTGTAGCCTCCCCGTCTCAAAGTTTTTCTTGAATGTTGCCTAGGGTGATTCCTGGCATCGTGAGGTGGAAATGGGTGTGTACTAGTTAGATGTGTTTCTACCGAAATACCGTAAACGGAACTAGTCCCTTGTGACTACTGAAATCCGTTGGCTGTGGTTAAATAGTACAAACTCTGCAGAGTCAAAAATCATTCAAGTAATTATATCTTGATGAACGACTGTGTCCATCCTATCCTTGTCAGTGTCAGTCTCAGTGACAAAACTCCGGAGGATAAACATGGGCGTTAAGTCTGACTAAAGGATTGCTTCTGTGGATGGATTAACCCGTTTATTTTTATGCGTGGAGTATTTCCTGTGAGTGATATATCTTCATGAATTTATTGAATACGAATGATGAAATATAAGCCCTTTCGGTGATGTCGCTTAGACGTCCGACTGTGGCATTCTTGTTATGTACTTTCAATATAAGCCCTTTCTGCGATGTCGCTCAGACGTCCGACTGCGGCACTCATGTTATTTACTTTCGACATAAGCCCTTTCCGAGATGTCGTGTAGAAGTCCGACTGTGGCATCACATTTATCTACTTTCATTATAAGCCCTTTCTGTGATGTCGCATAGATGTCCGACTGTGGTGCGCATTGTCATTTACTTTTCATTATAAGCCCTTTATGTGGTGTCGCCCAGACGCCCGACTGCGGCATGTTAATTTATTTATTTCACCTTTCGAGGCGTCGTTTCAGACACCCGATCGGTTTCCAGTTATTTTTTTGGGATTTCGGGAGGACTACCACCTGACTTCCTTTTTTTTATTTATCATGCTGTGCGCATTGCTAACTGCTCATGGTGCATCGTGTTGCATTTGTTATATCTTATGTCCGAACTGTCTTGCGAGTACATTCAAAGTACTCACCTGGCTTGTTGATTTGGACAGATATTGACGAAGGCGATCTCATGGATGAAGAGTACCATAGCGAGTCCGACGCCTAGAGGAGTCCCAGTCAGTCCCGTGCGATTCCTGGATTTGGCCACTTGTGTTATATCCGCTTCCGCTACCCGAATAAATTCATCGAGCCTCACTCCTACGCTTGATGAGCTGCAAGACTAAGAGTCTTGTTACCCACTCCACTGTGATATCCACCACCACTTTTATATCGAGCCAGTAGTATGCCACCATGCCTTTGTGTCATATCCGCCTTTATGTAGCGTATTGGCGTGCCTATAATAAATTGTTGAGCAACTTCAGCTCAACCCTGTACTATATTTAATAATACTGGATTTTTGTATCGAAGTTTTGTCTACCAGTAAGAAGGATTTTCTATACTGGTTTGCATAAAGGTCGGTTGTTCAATAAGCTTTTTACTGAAAAACCGGTCGTGACAAACTTGGTACCAGAGCCAGGTTGACTGTAGGAAGCCACTAGGTGCGATTGCTAATCGGTTATTAGCGTAATTAATGCTATTTTAATATTTTGCAAATGTAGTCATTTTTCTGACAGTCAGCATAAATTTATGATTTGACCATTCAGAATTTTTGCCTACTTTGTAGATGACTGGTGTCGACTGTGAATCGCAGGTGTTTGCCAACGTACCTGAGGGGTTCGTCAAGCTCCTCACTTCCATCGTCAAAATCGCGATCGGGCCTTCGACTCGTCCGGAGTTCACGCTCTACCGGCACCAGATCAATGACGGTCTGTCCATGCACCAGGCCACGGTGCAATTCAAGGGAGGGCGTGTCGAGTCCCGCCGCTTCCGGTTTGTGGGCAGAGCCATGCCTACGGAGAGGCATGCTATGCAGATGGCTGCCCGTGAGGCGATAGCTCGTCTTCGGGATGTTCTTCCTTCTATGAAGACTCGTCGCTAACGCTACCTCCCCTGCCACGTGCCTTACACCTGTCACTACGCATTTGCTTGCCCTAGAGGAGAAAGGGATGAGGCTATTGAGATGCTGGTTGAATATCTCAAGGCGCTTGAGGCCGCTTTTAATAACCTTGTGGACGACCTCGTGGCTGCTCGCATGTCCGTCGTACACAGCTGTTCCGCCAACAGGAGGGAACTTCTCCATACAGCTCCTCCATTGACTTACGTCTCGTCCTCAACATCTCACACACCTGCCACACTCGCCACTGCTTGCCGCCTACCTACTCCTAAAGAATTTGACCAAGTCATCGCTCCTACCCTAGTCAGAGATGCACCGCCTACCGCACCCGTTCCAGCTCCACAGCTCAGTACTTCACGTCTGGAGCCTATTATTGAGGAAGAGGTTGAGTTTCCAACTCCACTAGGCCTTACCCTGGGCAGGCCAAGGGAAGTTCTCACCATCTCCGACTAAGTGCGCCCGGCATCCCATGCGGAGTGTCATCATGTATGATATGTTTATATGTACATAGGTTGTGAGAAGTAGTCTGTTTGCGCACCATGTAGGAACTGGAGAAGTGCACTAGCCTAATAACATGTCAGGGTTGCGTGCGCACACCCTGAGTGACGTATTGTATAATTAAGCTTGCGTGTAAGATATGTACTAAGCAGTCCTTCTCCGTGCGCAATCGAATATTTCCTTGAAAAATATTGGAGTCCTTAATTTTTCATGTTGCAAAAAAATTTATTTTTGTCTCACAACTTCTCTCACAAAATTTTTACAAAAAAATTACCCCAGAGTGGAAAATGCATCGCCCTTGGACTCGCTCCATGCCAAGTCCGCCAGAAGAGAATTTTGGTACGCAGACAAGCAACAACTTCACACAGGGACAATCAAGTCACCAGGGCAGTGATGCCGCCTTTTCTCAAGTATGCCGCCTTTATGAACAGAGTCAGCAACATCACCAAGAAATGATGAACCAAGTCATCAATATGGGAAATCACCATGGTCCGTATCAACAGCAATCCAAATTATCAGAACTACAAAAGATGCGCCCCCCAACATTTTCTCATATTGACAAACCTCTTGAGGCCGACGACTGGCTTCGAGACATGGAGAGAAAGTTAATTATTGCACAGTGTTCAGATCATGAGGAAGTGCTATATGCACCACACTATCTCACTGGAGCAGCTGCATCATGGTGGGAGAATTTTCTACACATGCACCACAATGAAAATGATATGACCTGGGAGGAATTCAAGGAAGGTTTTCATGGGACGCACATCCCTCGAAGTATTATGAAGATCAAGAAGAGGGAGTTTGATGACCTCAAGCAGAGGACCATGACGGTGACTGAGTACAACAGTCACTTTACACTATTGTCTCGCTACGCCAACGAAGAACGTATGACTGAAAACAAGAAGATGGAGAAATTCTTGGACGGTCTGGCACCAGCGCTTAAATGCCAGCTGGTCGTACACACCTTCCCAGATTTCAAAACACTGGTGGATAAGGCTATTACCTTGGAAAATGAGCGACGCAGCTTGGAGGATTTTCGCAAGCGTAAGAGGGACCAGACTACACTTGTTTGCAACCAACGAAGCAAGACTATTTTCAGAAAGGTGGGGCACACAAACCCACCACTAATGCTCCACATCCTATCAAGAATTTCCATGCAAGAGACAAGGAGTTCACATATCGCCCAGGCATTACCTGTTACGCTTGTGGAGAAGAAGGACACTATGCTAAGCAGTGTCCCAAGCCAAGGAACTCGGCCCCAAAGCCAAACAATGGTGGTAATAATGCAGCGCCCAAGAGAAACAATTTCAACCCCAATAACAACCACAAGAAGGGTCACCTGAACCACATGACCAGAGAGGAAGCACAGAATGCCCCAGATATCGTACTCGGTACGTTCCCTGTCAACACAATACCTGCCACGGTTTTGTTTGATTCTGGAGCTTCTCACTCGTTCATTTCAAAGAGATTTGCTTTGCAAAATAATTTTCCGCTGCTTCCCTTGGAAAAATCAATGATCATCAAGTCCCCTGGGAGTAAGCAAGTTACTCAGAATTACTGCCAAGGTGTGGTAATTGATCTTGAAGGACTAAAGTTTCATTCAAACCTCATCGTATTGGAAAATAAAGGACTAGATGTTATCCTAGGAATGGACTGGTTAACCACCAACAAAGGATTTATTGACTGCTTCAATCTGACTGTGATCCTCACCCATCATCACGAGAAGACAATAAAGATTCCAGGTCAGGAAAGACAGATATCACGGCAACCAAGGTTGAACAAGGTGGATATCTCAGAGTTAAACAAAGTTCCAGTGGTATGTGAGTTTCCCGACGTATTTCCCGAGGAACTACCAGGCATGCCGCCAGACCGGGAAATAGAATTCATCATTGAGCTAGCCCCTGGAACCACCCCCATATACAAGAAGCCATACAGAATGGCACCCTCCGAGTTAGTAGAATTAAAGAAGCAAATAAAGGAATTACTGGACAAAGGATTTATTCGAGCCAGCTCCTCATCTTGGGGTTCACCAGTATTATTTGCCAAGAAAAAGGATGGGACACTAAGATTGTGCATAGACTATCGAGCGCTCAACATGGTCACCATCAAAAACAAGTATCCTATGCCAAGGATAAATGACTTATTTGACCAGCTTGCACAAGCCAAAGTATTCTCGAAAATTGATTTGAGGTCAGGGTATCATCAATTAAAAGCACGGACAGAGGATATTCCCAAGACAACATTTACCTCAAGATACGGCTTATACGAATTTACAGTAATGCCATTTGGACTGACGAACGCCCCTGCATATTTTGTCCACCTCATGAACAAAATATTTATGAAATTTATGGACAAATTTGTTGTGGTATTCATTGATGAGATTCTGGTATACTCCAAGACACCAGAAGAGCATGCTGAGCATCTCAGGATTGTACTGGGAGAACTAAGGAAACATCAATTGTACGCCAAATTCAGCAAATGTGAATTTTGGTTGATACATGTCGGTTTTCTAGGCCACGTCTAACCCAAGAAGGCGTTGCCGTAGACCCGGAAAAGGTCAAGGCCGTACTTAGCTGGAAACCACCAGCCAGCGTAACGGATGTATGAAGTTTCTTGGGGATGGCAGGATATTATCGAAGATTTATTGAAGGGTTCTCCACAATAGCAAAACCAATGACCCAGTTGCTCAAGAAGGACAAAAAGTTTGTATGGACCGAAGCATGCGAGAAAAGTTTCCAAGAACTCAAAAGGAAACTGACAACAGCACCAGTATTAGTTGTGCCCAACATACACAAGAGCTTTGAAGTATATTGTGACGCATCCCGAAAGGGCCTCGGATGTGTATTGATGCAAAAAGGCAAGGTAGTCGCCTATGCTTCCAGGCAACTACGGAAACATGAAGAAAATTATCCCACTCATGACCTGGAATTGGCAGCAGTCATCCATGCACTCAAGGAATGGAGACACTTTTTGCTTGGGAACCGCTGTGAAATATATACAGACCATAAAAGCCTCAAGTATATTTTCACACAACTAGAACTCAATTTGCAGCAACGACGCTGGTTCGAATTAGCGAAGGATTATGATGTTGGCATACACTACCATCCAGGAAAAGCAAATGTAGTGGAAGACGCCCTTAGTCGAAACCCCAGTCTGAGCAACGACAGCCTACCAAATTTGAGACCAGAATTTCAGCAGGAGTTTGCCAAACTCAACTTAATAATGGTCACTGAAGGCAGTGTGTCAAATTTGGAAATACAGCCTACCCTGGTAGAAAAGATTAAGGAGGCTCAACGTGGGCACCCCAGCATCGGAGGAATAAAAAGAAAAGTGAGCATGGGCAAGGCCTCAGAGTTCGTCATAGACGATAAGGGAATATTGTGGTACGGAGATAGAATTTGCGTACCAAATATCGAGGACCTCAAACAGCAAATCCTAGCTGAAGGCCACACCGCCCCGTATTCAATTCATCCGGAGGAACAAAAATGTATAAGGACCTTCAGGAAACATTTTGGTGGCACGGTATGAAAAGGGACATAGCCACGTTCATTGCATGTTGTGACTCATGTCAATGCATCAAGGCCGAGCACCAGAAACCAGCCAGACTATTACAGCCAAACAAGATACCCGAGTGGAAATGGGACGAGATTGGAATGGATTTTATTGTTGGACTACCTCGGTCACGACACGGAAATGATGCCATATGGGTCATCACAGATAGACTGACTAAGGTGGCACATTTCATCCGGGTGAAGACGACCCACACCACTCAAAAGCTTGCCAGGCTTTACCTCTCCCGTATCGTCTGTTTACATGGAGTCCCAAAGACTATAATATCCGACCGAGGCACACAGTTCGTCTCTAGATTTTGGGATCATCTACAACAGGCACTGGGAACTAAACTAGCATTCAGTACAGCCTACCACCCTCAGACAGATGGTCAAACTGAATGGGTAAACCAAATTCTAGAAGACATGCTGAGGGCATGTGTCCTCACCTATGGAACCAGTTGGGAAGAAAGCTTGCCGTATGCAGGGTTTGCATACAACAACAGTTACCAAGCCAGCCTACAAATGGCACCCTTCGAAGCCTTGTACGGGCGAAGATGTCGCACCCCATTGAATTGGTCAGAAACCGTAGATAGCCGCATCTTCGGCCCAGAGATGCTCAAAGAAGCCGAGGAAAAGGTTTAGCAAATCAGGGACCGACTCAAGACAGCTCAAAGTCGACGGAAGAGTTATTACGATCAAAAACATCGGGAAGTCACTTTTGAACCCGGTGAGTATGTGTACCTACGAGTATCCCTTATGAAGGGCCCGCAATGATTCGGAGTTAAAGGAAAGCTGGCACCCAGATTCATCGGACCTTTCTGTGTAGTTGCACGAAGAGGCACCGTAGCCTATCAGCTAGACTTACCCGAAGAATTATCAGACGTCCACGACGTGTTCCACGTAACACAATTGAGGAAGTGCGTAAGCAACCCTGAGAAGCATGTATCGCATGAGGACATTGACGTGCAACCAGACCTCACCTACAGGGAATGTCCGATAAAAATATTGGAGGAGTCTGAAAGGAGGAACCGTCAGAAAACGATCAAGTTTTTCAGAGTTCAGTGGAGTAATCACACCGGGAATGAAGCAACGTGGGAAAGGGAGGATTTCCTTCGGATAGAGCATCCACACCTATTTGAGGATCAGCTGAAATCTCGGGGACGAGATTTTTCCTAAGGGGGTAGGTGTTGTGACACTCCAAAAATTTTCATTTGGTTTTCAGCAAATTTCTTGTTTGATTTGAAGGAAGCTATTTAAAAATCTTTTAAAAGGACTCCCCTCACAAAATAATTTTCTCTTGTGATAAAATCTCTTTGTGGTTATCCTCAACCTTGATGGTTGCCTTTGAAGGCTCTTCTTTGGTGTTAACTCACCACAATTTTTTTGAGAGTTTTTCATTTAAAAAGAAATCCTAAGGGCCTTGGATTTATTTTCTTTTATTGGCAACCATGACCTTTCTCCATGTCTCTTATTAAAATTTTCCCCAAAACGCCTCCCTTCACTTTGGGTCAAGTCAAGTAGTCAATCCCAGCAAGTTCAACTCATTTTTGAATTTTATTCCATTTATTTTATCCCCAAAACTATTTTTGTTTTTAATTTTGGACCTAGGTGATTTACAAAGGAGTACCATTTTCATTTTGAGTTTTGATCTCAAACAAACTCCCCTGGCTAGTCCTTAGCACCCCCAACCTAGATCCATCAAGATCCACTCTTCCACAGTTCAAATATTTCATAATTTTCCCACTGCAATTTTGGACCAGATTCATCATTTTGGTGAAATTCATTTTTCCTCTTCTCCAAAAATTCTGAGAAAATTCAGGCAGCCCCTAGATGCATTGAGAGGCCACCCCACCAAAGATCAGCTCAAGGAAAATTCCCCAAATGTCAATTTCATTTCATCGAACACCTGGCAAGCACTGTTTCTGTGCATGTTCAGAAAGTTTAGAGATTCACGCGGCGCCAGTGTCGTTTTCTTCAGAGATCGTCGTCAATCTCACTAGTGCACGCACTTGGCACTTTGCGCACTACACCCCTTCCTTACCCATGCGCCGCACACTCGCTTGACCGGGCGTGGGTGTTGGTGGCGGTGTGTCTCGCCGACGCCGGCAGTTTCTGCGGTGGCAGAACCACCCGTGGCGGCCGGCAGTGGTCAGTGCCAGCTTTAGGCGCCATCCAGCACCGCCCAAGCCACCCGAGGCCTTCGCATGGCCACCCCTCCTTTGTGCACGCTGCGGCACCGTCGCCGTGGCCTGGCTGGCGCAGGGCGCGCTCCCTGCCGCCGACGAGTCCCGTGGGCCGTTCCATCGAAGGATTGGGGTAACACCCAAGTTTTGCCAAGTTCAGCTCCTAGATGGTACCAGTAGACCCGCACGATGATGCCCGACCGCCTGACAACCCCGTTCGGCCATCGCCCCGATGTACCCACCACCGGAGTTATCCCATTCACGGCCACCGCCTTGGATCAGCTATAAAAGGAGCCCCCAGGCTCTCCCTCGACCCAGCGCCACACCTCCACACCACCAGAGCCCTGCCTAGCCACTGAGAGGACCCCGAGGAGGTCTCCTTCCTCGACTTCGGCCGCCCCGATCCGCCTTGGGCTCCGGCTCGATTCGCTTAGGTGAGGCCATCCCCGCCTCCCGTACCTGGTCAGCAACCTTCTAGTGCACCCACAATCCTAACCCACGCCCCAATTTGAAGCTTGCAGCTCTGTTGGAAGAGAATCAACCTCGCCCGAACCACCATCCACCGGAGTTGGGGCCACCGTCAATGTGTTGCTCGCCGACGCTCAACTCCACCACCCTCAGGTGCGGACGAACACCTTGAACCCGTAGGTACCTCCCGATCCCCCTGCCTCGCCATGGATCGCCGCCGACGACCACCGTAGCCCTCGGGCGTCGGCGCGCCCTGTCTTCGCTCTTTCAAACATTCAAACCTGACGGGTGGGACCCTCTCGCCAGCCTCTCTTTTATTTTAAACGAAACGTTTTCTGAAAGTGCCTTCTAGCAAAGTACGTCTCCTCTCTGGACTGGCGTATTCTTATATGAAACGTTTTCTGTTTTTATAAAATGAACCCTGGAAACTTTCTGTTTCATTATAGAGAGGTCCCTGGACTAAAAACCTTATAACTTTTAAACAGAAAATGATTTTTGACTGATTCTTTTTCTGTATCTTTATTTTTCTATATAGTTTTTTGTCATATTTATTTGAAAAATATTTGGAAATCTTTTTGTGCACACACGGTATTTACATTAGTACATATTTTTCTTAACCCGTAGATACCGGAGGAGGTGACGGAACCGCGAACTTCACCGACCTAGACTCCGACTACTCTGAACCAGGCAAGCATGTTTGAACCTTTGATATGATGAGTGTGTTGCATGTTTGCTTCGAGTAGCTGGTTGATGGCATGTTCATACATATAGTAGTAAGTGGTATGTTACGTGCTAAGTTGATGCAAGTGAGCTTCGAAACTCCATAAACCTTGTGATGTGAGTTTATATGATCATGTGGTGGCATGAGAGGTGGTAAGATGTCAGTGTTGAAGCATGCCAGTCTTATGCCAAACTGTTTAACTCCAGGGTCAACGTGAATCGAGTCACGTTACCATCCATTTCCTTTCGTGCTACCACATGTTTTCTATAAAGAATATGGTTTAGTAAGTTGCAAACCACTTTCCTCGTACACACCAAATAGAGAGGCCGTGATGAGGGTTCCATGGCCCTGGATTAAAGCCAGTCATCCGGTCAGGGGGCATGGGTGTTTCCGGTTGGGACCGAGAGGGGGGCACCCCTTAGAGCGCGCGTATATAAATTTGATCCCATGCTATTCGAGGTTGTAGCCTCCCCGTCTCAAAGTTTTTCTTGAACGTTGCCTAGGGTGATTCCTGGCATCGTGAGGTGGAAATGGGTGTGTACTGGTTAGATGTGTTTCTACTGAAGTACCGTAAACGGAACTAGTCCCTCGTGACTACTGAAATCCGTTGGCTGTGGTTAAATAGTACAAACTCTGCAGAGTCAAAAATCATTCAAGTAATTATATCTTGATGAACGACTGTGTCCATCCTATCCTTGTCAGTGTCAGTCTCAGTGACAAAACTCCGGAGGATAAACATGGGCGTTAAGTCCAACTAAAGGATTGCATCTGTGGATGGATTAACCCGTTTATTTTTATGCGTGGAGTATTTCCTATGAGTGATATATCTTCATGAATTTATTGAATACGAATTATGAAATATAAGCCTTTTCGGTGATGTCGCTCAGACGTCTGATTGTGGCATTCTTGTTATGTACTTTCAATATAAGCCCTTTCTGCGATGTCGCTCAGACGTCCGACTGCGGCACTCATGTTATTTACTTTCGCTATAAGCCCTTTCCGAGATGTCGCGTAGACGTCCGACTGTGGCATCACTGTTATCTACTTTCATTATAAGCCCTTTCTGTGATGTCGCATAGATGTCCAACTGTGGCGCGCATTGTCATTTACTTTTCATTATAAGCCCTTTATGTGGTGTCGCCCAAACGCCCGACTGCGGCATGTTAATTTATTTATTTCACCTTTCGAGGCATCGCTTCAGACACCCGATCGGTTTCCAGTTATTTTTTTGGGATTTCGGGAGGACTACCGCCTGACTTCCTTTTTATTTATTTATCATGCTGTGAAAATTTATTATTTGAGTGTGCATTGCTAACTGCTCATGGTGCATCGTGTTGCATTTGTTATATCTTATGTCCGAACTGTCTTGCGAGTACATTCAAAGTACTCACCTGGGTTGTTGATTTGGCCAGATATTGACGAAGGCGATCTCATGGATGAAGAGTACGATAGCGAGTCTAACGCCTAGAGGAGCCCCAGTCAGTCCCGTGTGATTCCTGGATTTGGCCACTTGTGTTATATCCGCTTCCGCTACCCAAATAAATTCATCGAGCCTCACTCCTACGCTTGATGAGCTACAAGACTAAGAGTCTTGTTACCCACTCCACTGTGACATATCCACCACCACTTTTATATCGAGCCAGTAGTATGCCACCATGCCTTTGTGTCATATCCGCCTTTATGTAATGTATTGGCGTGCCTGTAATAAATTGTTGAGCAACCTCAGCTCAACCAGTAAGAAGGATTTTTGTATACTACTGGATTTTTGTATCAAAGTTTTGTCTACCAGTAAGAAGGATTTTCCTATACTGGTTTGCATAAAGGTCGGTTGTTCAATAAGCTTTTTATTGAAAAACCGGTCGTGACATTATGTATGGTTCATACCCCCTGATACTAGCCATAGATTCATCAAAATAAGCAAACAACACACGAAAAACAGTATCTGTCAAAAACATAACAGTCTGTAGCAATCTATAACTCTAGAATACTTCTGGAACCTGAAAAATCCTACCAAAATATGAAGTCCTAGGAAAGTTGTCTGTTAATCTTCTTCAAAAAGAATCAACTAAAAAGCACGTTTCTGTGATTTATTAAAATTATTCTCGTGCATGCAAAAGTTTCTGTTTTTCAGCAAGATCAAGTTAACTATCACCGTAGGTTACCCTACAGGTTTTACTTGGCACAAACACTAATTAAAACATAAAACCACATCTAAACAGAATCTAAATGAATTATTTATTACTAAACAGGAGCAAAAAGTAAAGAATAAAAATAAAATTAGGTTGCCTCCCAACAAGCGCTATCGTTTAACGCCCCTAGCTAGGCATAAAAGAGAGAATAGATCTAAGTATTGCCATCATTGGTATTCAATTCTTCAATAGAATACTTATAACCCTTAGGAGTTTCTTTCTTTTCAGTAATGATTAAACTCCTAGTCAAGAAATCAAGAGATTTGTTTGTAGCAAAAGGTCCTTAATGATAGCGAAAAAACTGGGGTGAACACTTATTGATTTGAGATCCACATTTTCCTTACTAGAGGATTCACCCTTATTTTTAGGAACATACATTAATTTGGCAATTTTGGTAGTAGGAGGATTTGGAGTATTTTTCACGGAAGAAAAGGCAGACCCTAAGTTGGTAATAATATCCTCAAGTTTACCGGTTCTTGTAGAATCTTGATCTATTCTTTCGTTAACTATAGGTTCGCCTTTTCTTTAAAAAAAATCAGAGTAACCCCAACCTTAGATCCATATTGGGTAATTTGATTGTGGATACTTTTATCCAAATTTTCAATTAACTCAACAGTGGCAATTTTATTTTCAATAATTTCAAGCCTTTGCATCACATGTTCTAAAGTTAAAACAGTTCCATTAACCAAAAGAGGTGGTGGAGCAAACAAATCTAACATTGCATTATAAGAATCAAAAGTATGGCTACCCAAGAAATTTCCTCCGGTAATGGTATCAAGAATATATCTGTTCCAAGGAGTAATGCCTACATAAAAAATGCGAAGAAGAACGGAAGTATATTGCTTCCTAGTAGATCTATTTGAGCATTGCAAATTCTATGCTAAGCATCTTTTAGATTTTCTCCCTCCCTTTGTTTAAAATTAAGAACTTCATGATCGGGAGTACTGACAATGAAAGGAGGACTAGCCATGACGACTAAATAAACGATCTAACACATGAGCACACAAGAGGCAAGTGAAAAAGAGGTGAACGGAAAATAGAGGGCGAATAAAACGACAAGGAAGAAGTGGGGGAGAGGAAAACGAAAGGCAAATGGAAAATAATGTAATGCGAGGGATAAGAGTTTGTGATGGGTACTTGGTATGTCTCGACTTGTGCGTAGACCTCCCCGGCAACGGCGCCAGAAATCCATCTTGCTACCTCTTGAGCACTGCGTTGGTTTTCCCTTGAAGAGGAAAGGGTGATGCACCAAAGTAGCATAAGTATTTCCCTCAGTTTTTGAGAACCAAGGTATCAATCCAGTAGGAGGCTACACGCAAATCCCTCGTACCTACACAAACAAATAAGAACCTCACAACCGACGCGATAAAGGGGTTGTCAATCCCTTCACAGCCACTTGCAAAAGTGAGATCTGATAGAGATAATAATAAGATAAATATTTTTGGTATTTTTATGATATAGATTGGAAAGTAAAGATTGCAAAATAAAGTAAATCGAAAACTTATATGATGGAAAATAGACCCGAGGGCCATAGGTTTCACTAGTGGCTTCTCTCAAAATAGCATAAGTATTACGGTGGGTGAACAAATTACTGTCGAGCAATTGATAGAAAAGTGCATAGTTATGAGAATATCTAGGCATGATCATGTATATAGGCATCATGTCTGCGACAAGTAGATCGAAATGATTCTGCATCTACTACTATTACTCCACACATCGACCGCTATCCAGCATGCATCTAGAGTATTAAGTTCATAAGAACAGAGTAACACATTAGGCAAGATGACATGATGTAGAGGGATAAACTCAAGCAATATGATATAAACCCCATCTTCTTATCCTCGACGGCAACAATATAATACGTGCCTTGCTGCCCCTGCTGTCACTGGGAAAGGACACCACAAGATTGAACCCAAAGCTAAGCACTTCTCCCATTGCAAGAAAGATCA
This sequence comes from Triticum aestivum, assembly GCF_018294505.1. Lineage (NCBI taxonomy): Eukaryota > Viridiplantae > Streptophyta > Magnoliopsida > Poales > Poaceae > Triticum > Triticum aestivum. The sequence continues at coordinate 556,465,605 of NC_057801.1, forward strand.
ATCTAGTAGGCCAAATCAAACTGATAATTCAAAGAGACTTGCAAAGATAACCAATCATACATAAAAGAATTCAGAGGAGATTCAAATATTGTTCATAGGTAAACTTGATCATAAGCCCACAATTCATCGGATCTCGACAACACACCGCAAAAAGAGTTACATCGAATAGATCTCCAAGAAGATCGAGGAGAACTTTGTATTGAGAATCAAAGAGAGAGAAGAAGCCATCTAGCTAATAACTATGGACCCGAAGGTCTGTGGTAAACTACTCAGACTTCATCAGAGAGGCTATAGTGTTGATTTAGAAGCTCTCCATGATCGATTCCCCCTCCGGCGGAGCGCCAGAAAAGGCCCCAAGATGGGATCTCATGGGTACAGAAGGTTGCGACGGTGGAAATAGGGTTTCGTGGTGCTCCTGGATCTTTTCAGGGTATATGGATATATATAGGCGAAGGAAGTCGGTCAGGGGAGCCATGAGGGGCCCACGAGGGTGGGGGCGCGCCTACCCCCCTAGGCGCACCCTCCTACCTCGTGGCCACATCGTCTCTTTCTTGACGTCCACTCCAAGTCTCCTGGATTGCGTTTGTTCCAAAAATAACTCTCCCAAAGGTTTCGTTCCGTTTGGACTCCGTTTGATATTCCTTTTCCGCGAAACACTGAAATAGGGAAAAAACAACATTTTGGGCTGGGCCTCCGGTTAATAGGTTAGTCCCAAAAATAATATAAAAGTGTATAGTAAAGCCCTTTAAACATCCAAAACAAGTAATATAATAGCATGGAACAATCGAAAATTATAGATACGTTGGAGACGTATCACAACCGAACCAGTATCAAATACCCATGTGCTACTACGAGCATTAGTAAGGTACACATCAATAACATGTATATCAAATATACCTTTGTTCACTTTGCCATCCTTCTTATCGGCGAAATACTTGGGGCAGTTCCGCTTCTAGTGGACAGTCCCTTTGCAGTAGAAGCACTCAGTTTTAGGCTTGGGTCCAGCTTTGGGCTTCTTCCCGGGAGTGGCAACTTGTTGACATTCTTCTTGAAGTTCCCTTTCTTTCCCTTGCCCTTTTTATTGAAACTAGTGGTTTTGTTAACCATCAACACTTGACGCTCCTTCTCGATTTCTACCTCCGCGGCCTTAAGCATTGCAAAGAGCTCGAGATTTGTCGTGTTCATCCCTTGCATATTATAGTTCATCATGAAGCCGTTGTAGCTTGGTGGCAGTGATTGAAGAACTCTATCAATGGCACAATCAACTAGAAGATCAAATCCCAGCTGAGTCAAGTGATTATAATACCCAGACATTTTGAGTATGTGTTCATTGACAGAACTGTTCTCCTCCATCTTGCAGCTATATAACTTGTTGGAGACTTCATATCTCTCAACCGAGGCATTTGCTTGAAATATTTACTTCAACTCTTGGAACATCTCATATGCTCCATGATGTTCAAAACGTCTTTGAAGTCCCGGTTCTAAGCCGTAAAGCATGGCACACTGAACTATCAAGTAGTCATCAGATCGAGCTTGCCAGACGTTCAAAACATCAGCATCTTCTCCTGCAACAGGCCTTTCACCTAGCGGTGCACCAAGGACATAATTCTTCTGTGCAGCAATTAGGATAATCCTCAAGTTACAGACCCATTCCGTGTAGTTGCTACCATCATCTTTCAACTTAGCTTTCTCTAGGAATGCATTAAAATTCAGGGGAATGGTAGCACATACTATTGATTTACAACATAGGTGTGCAAATACTATCAGGACTAAGTTCATGATAAATTAAGTTCAATTAATCAAATTACTTAAGAACTCCCACTTAAATAGACATCCCTCAAGTCATCTAAGTGATACGTGATCCAAATCAACTAACCCATGTCCGATCATCACGAGAGATGGGGTAGTCATCAATGGTAATCATCTCCATGTTGATCATATCTACTATACGATTCACGTTTGAACTTTCGGTCTGCAGTGTTCCGAGGCCATGTCTGTCCCATGCTAGGCTCGTCAAGTTTAACCCAAATATTTCGCATGTGCAAAACTGTCTTGCACCGGTTGTATGTGAATGTAGAGTCTATCCACTACAGGAAATATGTCAACTAGTGACCTCCACTATTGGTCACTAAAAGGTCATAGTTTTCAATTTGTGAGCTTTTTGTGACCAAAAACATAAGGTCAAAAGCTGGGGGTCGTTAATTGACTATAGCGACCTTCTCTATGAGAAGGTCGTAGACGTTTATGACCAAAACAGAAGGTCGTTGAACCCATGACCTTTTGTTTTGGTCACTAGCTGACTGCCTAGGCCACGTCGGATCCGACGTGGCCATCTGACGTGGCAAAACTACGACCAATTGAAAAGGTCACTGACAAGAATCAGCCCGGTCCGATTGAGTGTTTTACATGGGCCTAGCCCATTAATTCAGCCTTTTATATATGTTTTTTCCTGTCAATTTACACTAGCTACATGGGCCAAGCCCAGCAATTCAGCCTTTTTTGTTTCTAAGACACAGAACTTTACGGTCCATTTCTTTTTGGGCCTTAGCCTTTTAAAAGTTGACTTCTTTTTTGGGCCTCAACCTTTTTGCATGCTATTCACGGTTTGGGCCTTGGCCTCTACCAATAAGTAGGTCCAACTCATCAACTTTCTATTTCTCACATTTTCACAGTACACAAATGACAAATATTTCAAATGAAACATAACTATATACTTGAAATGATAGCCAAAATTAGCCTATTACAATCTTTACATAGTGTTCATACAACCAGACCAGTACATAATACAATGTAACTAGCTATGAAGTACAACCAGAACACAAGGCATATTGATAGATAACCACCACGCTTCATCGTCTTCCTCTTCCAAATTCCAAGAAATAAATCACCTAGCATTAGAAGGATCATGCATCAGAAGCATATAAAACATCAAACAAAGAAATAAATGGCAAGCAGTATAAAAATCAAGGTAGCACTAGTATATTTTAACTTGTCTTGCAACCATCAATATAATTTGCTTATAAGAAAACATATGGTCTGATGCTTATGAGCTACTAGATTACTAAACACAAATTGCACACTATGCACTCACTTTGATACTTTCTTAACAGTTTCAATGTAAACCAACTGTTAAACCTGAAAAGATGCAAAGCTGAAATCTAACTGATAACTGTAGCAAGAGTGCTCCCAGCACAATATCACAATCCTGCATTTCTAACCAGCACAAGGTTCAGCAAGCCAATGCATTTTGGTGTGGATATTCTAGACTTTGATGCTGCTAGGTTCATTAGTCAAAGGAATACATCAGGAACAAAGTGCAAGCAATAGCAACGGAAATGTATGCGTACCTCATGGAGGAGTGGAGGTTGGCAAAGGCAAGGGCTTCGTCGGGGCAGCCGGAGGCGGCGCTTGATGGACGAAAAGTTTAAACACACTCAGCTCCGTGTTGAATTGGACCGGCCAATCCAGCTCTTAAACCGGCTTGCAGATCGATGAACACTTGGCCAATCTACACAATAATAGAGATAGAACAATCAACTTGTTGCACACTAGAGGCAGAGGGGATTTCTTTAGAAAAGAAACAGAACTGGACATAGAGCCACATCCCACATTAATAAATTGTTTGCAGCAGCTGTAACATAGAACCAATACAAATGTTGTATGGACATGAACAACAGGATAAGTGACTACTGGTGAGAAAAATGAGGTTTGCAAATTCTACTAGTCTCCCGACATGGGTAGTGGTTCATCAAACAACATGAATCACAAATTGCTTGAAATAAACATGCTAGAACAAGTAGTTGTTGGTCCAGTGAATCCTGGAGAGCTTATTTCTAATGGCCATGTAAGCTGTCACCAATTTCAATTATTTTAATACAAACATTTTCACAAACATCATACAAGCAAACTCCATTACACAATATGCAGTACATAGGAACAGACAAACAGTCAACACGTATATATCTAGTCAATAAAATATGCATGCAAAGTTGTACTAATGTAGACATGCTTTCACAGTCATATGCATAGGTGTTTCATAATTGAACATAATTGAATAGCAAAGAAATCGGAACTGAACAGAATTGCCATGCAGAATTAGTCATATGCATAGGTGTTTCAGATAATGAGGGGAGTTCTTGATTAGTTAAGAAGAGTTCAATTTTCAGGAAAGTTAATACATATTTCATGCTCGTCTACCAAAGAAATAGTATCAACTTAACAATTAGTCATGCATAAGTGTTTCACATCAAAAACATACAGAAGTGCAGACTTGAGATTGACAAATAGGATGCATGCTCTAAACATATAGAAGTTTTACAGAGAAGCAGCAATGGCAGCACAGTTGAGTTGCCAGACCAAAACAAAGCCATATATGTTCATCAATTGATATGGGCAGCTAGGCAAGTTTCCCAATGGGAAGATCTCACAAGAGCAGACAAAGAAATGGATATTTTAAACTAGACTAGATTGCAGGGGGGAAAGGAGACGGACGTGTGGCGTTACCAAGATAACACTCCTAATTTTTCTCATGAAAGGATCATGATAGACATAGGTAGCTACCAACAGGAAGAGGAAAATGGAAATAGTAGGCCATATATAATGCACAATTTACAAAATGGTTGGGTGAAAAAAGTTTTGATCCACCTCTCGTGAAAAAGACAAATTGTCGTCGATTCAGTTGGAAACGGGTCAAATTTGAACTGTAGCTGCCTCATAGTTTGCTCTTTATTTTTTCCAAAAATCATTTCTAGGTACATAAGTATCTATTTAATCATAGAAACACCAAAAAAATTCCAAGATTCAACCACTAGCTAGGAACGGTCAAGCCCGCCGTTTTGACCGCATTTTGAAACAGGCATAAAAAATTCAAAAAAATTCAAAAAATTGGAAAACCTTTGCATTGTGTCATTATATGTGACCAAGTTTCTAGGAAAAATAATAAGCTTGTAATACGGTAATTATTTTAAAAAAATGTTCTCAGAAATGAGCTATCAAGCGTGAAGATTCATGGCTTTCAAGCCAAATGATCAAACTTATGGCCACATTCATGGCATAGTTTGTTCAAATGGTCTCATATTGTGCACAAGGGTGCATCTTGGAATTCCAAACAATGTTGCCTAAGGAAGTTTTCATTTTCTTTGCACGGAAAATTCATTTTTCATTTTCCGAGTGCCCAAAAGGAGGTTTTTTTGTGAAGGAGCTACCAAATAATTGTTGCAAAATTGGACCTAATCAATTTTATAAAATACTAGGCCATATATAATGCACAATTGACAAAATGGTTGGGTGAAAAAAGTTTCGATCCACCTCTGGTGAAAAAGACAAATTGTCGCCGATTCAGGTGGAAGCGGGTCAAATTTGAACTGCAGCTGCCTCATAGTTTGCTCTTTATTTTTTCCAAAAATCATTTCTAGGTAAATAAGTATCTATTTAATCATAGAAACACCAAAAAAATTCCAAGATTCAACCACTAGCTAGGAACGGTCAAGCCCGCCGTTTTGACCGCATTTTGAAACGGGCATAAAAAATTCAAAAAAAAATCAAAAAATTGGAAAACCTTCGCATTGTGTCATTATATGTGAACAAGTTTCCAGGAAAAATAATAAACTTGTAATACAGTAATTATTTTAAAAAAGTGTTCTCAGAAATGAGCTATCAAGTGTGAAGATTCATGGCTTTCAAGCCAAATGATCAATCTTATGGCCACATTCATGGCATAGTTTGTTCAAATGGTCTCATATTGTGCACAAGGGTGCATCTTGGAATTCCAAACAATTTTGCCTAAGGAAGTTTTCATTTTCTTTGCACGGAAAATTCATTTTTCATTTTCCGAGTGCCCAAAAGGAGGTTTTTTTGTGAAGGAGCTACCAAATAATTGTTGCAAAATTGGACCTAATCAATTTTATAAAATACTAGGCCATATATAATGCACAATTGACAAAATGGTTGGGTGTCAAAATTTTTGATCAACCTCTGGTGAAAAAGACAAATTGCCGTCGATTCAGTTGGAAGCGGGTCAAATTTGAACTGCAGCTGCCTCATAGTTTGCTCTTTATTTTTTCCAAAAATCATTTCTAGGTAAATAAGTATCTATTTAATCAGAAATACATGGTTTGATGGCGAGACATCGAGGTTTGGACGGTGGCCGAGGGCCCCAACTCTAGAGTGCGTAAGCTCGCATGCCCGCCGCGTGGTCACCACCTGACCGTGGCGTTGCCATGTGTTCTGGGCGGCCTAGGCATGTCTAGTGGGTTGGGAACTCCCCAGGTAGGTGCTAGGAAGAAAATCACAACATAAGATTCTCACGAGGAGACCGTTCGATGGTCAAACTTGAATAAGCAGCCAAGTGTTTGATTTGTGGTACGGGAAATGCACATGGCTAATGGGCGTGAGTTTTGGCTAAGGATGATCAATTACTAAGAAGACCGTCTTCACAAATTTTCACCTCAAAAGGAGGATCCTAGGTGGTACTTGCTTTACAAAGTACCACACTGGACATAAATACGAATGTTGAAGCTGGGCTCAAAATAATGAATGGATTGACCTGGCATTTGGTGGAGGATGGTTATTTGGGCATAGGAAAGCACTGTAGAAAATGGAAACCATTTGGACATGCCAAAGCGGTACTTCCTTCACAAAGTGCTACTCTGAACAGAATAGGAAAATGAATATTTTCGAATTATTTTCGAACTAGGAAAGGAATTTTTTGACATATTTGATGAAGATATGATCCAAAACATTTGTGAGAATTTTTTGGGAATTTTGGGAATAACAGAAATATAGGTTGCTTCACAACCTAGGGCAAAAACTGCCACATGGACATGACACATAGGCAAAACTGATGAGATGGCGCCTACTCATCACAATCCACCACAATCTACAAGGCTATGACCATCTATATTGGTCATTAACAACTAGAAATAAGGCAGCGGACTAGCACTGTTTGCTTTGTGACCATTTTGTGTAAGGAAATTACGACCTTTCTGACCAAAATGGTCGCAATGGTTTAGGGTTTGGAGCCCCCCGAACAGCTTTCGACCAATTGGTCTGAAATGGTCATAGATCTATGACCAATTCTTCTAGGGTCACTGATAGAAGGTCACTAGTTGACATATTTCTTGTAGTGATCACACCCGATCATCACGTGGTGTCTAAACACGATGAACTGTAGCAACGGTGCATACTCATGGAGAACACTTTTACCTTGAAATTTAGTGAAGGGATTATCTTATAATGCTACCGCCGTACTAAGCAAAATAAGATGCATAAAAGATAAACATCACATGCAAACAAAATATGTGATATGATATGGCCATCGTCATCTCATGCTTTTGATCTCCATCTCCAAAGCATCATCATGATCTCCATCGTCACCGGCTCGACACCTTGATCGTCTCGCCAACTATTGCTTCTACAACTATTGCTAACTCATAGCGATAAAGTAAAGCAGTTACATGGCGTTTGCATTTCATACAATAAAGAGACAACCATAAGGCTCCTGCCGGTTGTCGATAACTTACAAAACATGATCATCTCATACAATAACGTTTATCACATCATGTCTTGACCATATCACATCACAATATACCCTACAAAAACAAGTTACACGTCCTCTATTTTGTTGTTGCAAGTTTTACGTGGCTGGTACGGGCTTCTAGCAAGAACCGTTCTTACCTACGGCAAAAACCACAACAATGTTTCGTAAAGTTTGTTGTTTTAACCTTCTTCAAGGACCGAACGCAGTCAAATTCGATTCAACTAAAGTAGGAGAAACAGACAGCCACCAGCCACCTTTATGCAAAACTAGTTGCATGTCTGTCGGTGGAACCGGTCTCATGTGCGTGGACATGTAAGGTTGGCCCGGGTCGCTTCATCCCACAATACCGCCGAATCAAAATAAAACGTTGGTGGTAAGCAGCATGACTATCACCACCTGACAGTGCCCTGGACTAGGGGGTACTCACCACATCATCTCCCGACCAGTTGGATTGGGACGAGGACCCCCATGGCCGTATACTCATGGGCCAGTTCAGATAACCCCTGCCGCATACAAGGAAGACTCCACAAGACTTGGCGCCGAAGACAAGGTCTCTCCTAAACCCTAGGCCTCCGGTGTCTTATATAAACCGAGGCCAGGCTAGTCAATAGACAATCTCATATTCATTACTACAATCTCGTGGTAGACACATGTACTCTGTACTACACCCATATGAATACAATCAAAAGCAGCATGTAGGGTATTATCTCATCAAGAGAGCCTGAAGCTGGGTAAAACCTCGTGTCCATGTTACCATCGCTCCAAGACGCCTAGCTTAGGACCTCTACCATGAGATACGCCGGATATTGAACCGACATTGCTGTTTTCATTGAGAGCCTGCTAGGTGTCGCCAGGTGGTGATGGATCTTCAACAGACGCCAAATCAGGTGCTATAGTTTCTGTTTATTTCATTTTACGCAGATCAATTCTTTTGCAAAAGTATCGCTGCCGCTCTGTGTGATATTTTTCACAGATCGGATTTACCCCGTGCAAAGAAGGAAAGCAGCGGCAGCAGGAGGCATGCCAGCCGAACCCTGCACTGGCCCCTGGCTACCCAATCGGGGCCAGCCCTGTACGCTGGATGGGCGGCAGCATATGTATTTGCTATAAAACAAAAATCCACCTGCGGTAGGTCGGCCGAGGATCTGGCACAGTAGTTGTACTGCCCATACGGTGCACAGGAGCCGACGAGACTTCAAATCACTGGCAACGCACAGGGTTATCCGGTCCCCTTTTTTCTTTTGGCTATTATTTAATTAGCATGAGATAGTTTATGCTTTTTGCTAACCATATGTCTTCTGGACACTTCCCGCATGCAAGTACTAGTATTATCACTAGAGATGCCTTTGTCCACATAATAGAAGGAACACACTTGGATTGCTACTGTAATCACCTGGAGACAAAAAACCTCTAAGTACGGGCAGTACTAGTCCTGCCGTTTTACCTCATATTTCAGCTCCTTAGGACAAGAACATCAGGTTTTATTTTTCTAATTTCCTGTATTATATGTATTAAATATGTATGGAATATTTTTCTGCTGGTTTCCATGAATTTTTCTGTGTAGATTTCTCTGCCGGTTACAAATTCGGCCCGTTGGTCGCATCAACATGGTGGTCCGTCCAGTTTCTGGCCACCCGGCTTCCTCCATAGTTCGGCGGATACCATGTTCGCGGCCCGTCTAGTCAGATGAATTCGAACTAGGTCGCGGGGTCACCACATTGGGTCAACGTGTCGCCGGACCAACCTCGGACCTTAGGCCATGTTTCTTTATTTATTCACTTTGCATAAACTACTTATGCCTCTTTTTTTTCAATTATTATTCCTTGCTTGCACTATTTTATTGTGTAGGTAATTAGCTTCGACTCTGTCACACGGTCAACTCCATGGGCCATGGCGTTGTCCTGCCTGCATCGATCAAGTTGTGGCATCGCCTCAGTGCGCGTCCTTGTGCCAGCATCTCCGCAGCAACTCTATCGGGACGACCTTGGCGTTTAGGCCATATTTCTATAATTATTTACTTTACTTAAATTCATCAAGTAGAGGATTTTTAAAAAAAATATTATTATCTCTGTTTTGCACTATTTTACCTATGCATGCAATTGACTTAGATCGGGCCGCACTATCCCCTCGGTGTGGTGTCCTCGTCGCCCACCTCCATCACCTGAATTGTGTCATCGCCTTGGAACGCTGCCCTGTGTTGGCAGCCCCGCATCGTTGCTTCATCAACCTACTCGGCCGGAGACTCCAGTGTCACCCGGCGACCTGCTCCGTCACCTCGGCTAGACTGAGGGCTTCACAACTTTGGAGTGCCGAGCTCTTCGCTCGGCCACATCGGGCTCGGGGGCTTCACCTCTTCGGAGTGCCGAGCTCTTCGCTCGGCCACATCGGGCTTGAGGGCTAAGTGCTTGTCCCGCACCAAGCTCGGACCGCGTCATCGATGCCGAACATATTAACCAGCTAAGTCGCTTTCATGCCAAAAAACTACGAGTTTTAAATTTTGTTCGATTCGACCAAGTATTATACCTTTTTGGCAAAAGTTGTTTGTGAAAAACTTCCTTGTCAAAACTTTGCTTATGGCACACAAATTCAAATACCCCGTTTATTTGGGGGCTTCCTTTCTGAAGCCTTTCCTCTTGCAAATGATTATACTTGTATGGCTTCGTTCCTTGTTCGTGTATTACGCCACAATATGCACCATGTTGACTTAAGCGATTTGCAAGGTGGGTTGCCTTGCTCCTGTGTTACCCCTACGTTCCCGATTGTTCGGCTAGGGAGTAAATGGAGCACCTCTGTGATTGTCACGATCGGGTCATCCGAGCTCGGACCTTAGACTGGGTGAAGCCGAAAGCTAGCGCTCTTATTGTTTTCAACGATGGTCGGCACACAACGGAACTCATGAGTACAAAAAATCTATTGCACAAGTCTCATAAGTAACAATGAGCAACCAAAGAAAGATATCGGTGGAGGTATTATTTTCTTCGAAGATCCTTCTTACACTTTATCAGTAATATAGCATAAGTTCCCTGAGCGTGCTTTGTCTATTACAGCCTTATGGCTTGATTGCCTGGTTATCGGAAACACCGTCGATATTCTCGACAGGTGGAGTACATAACACATTTTGGCCCTTGGCCGAAGAGGGAGAAGCCGATGGTCGGTTAAGATGCGTTTAAAGTTCAGGTGAACACATATATGATATTAGTACTTCGGTACATACAATCATTATACATAAAATTCTTTTACCCAAGTCACTCGGGGGCTCTTAAATTTATGTGAGCTGTTTTATAATAAGTGTTCTTATTCTTAGTCGTTGCAAAGTCTTTTTTCTATCACTCCTTTTTTCGACACGAGTGTGTGGTCAATAGCCGGGGAGCATAATTTCTCTCTCAAAGCTGCTAAAGTTTGCTAAACTGGCCTAACAAGAAGTACTCCACCTTCGGGAAGGAGCTTGAAGTCGTAGGCTGACCCACTTGAAGTCTTGAGATAGGATGTGTCATGTTAAATCACGACAGAAGCACAATTTTTTTCTAAGACCAATTTTCTGATTGGCACTGAACAATTGATATAGTTAGGACATCGAGTTTTTCCTGACGTTTTTTGGTTTTCCAATCCTATGGCACTTTTCAACTATTTGTGTGTTTTCCGCATAAGTCTCGCAGTGCAACGCCGGACACCTTTAGAGATTCGGCGAAAATTCTCGGATATTGCTATATATGCAACAGTTTCAAATTGTGTCTTTGCTCAATAGTTGGGTTGCCTAGCTCCTGTACTTGCCTCCTATGTTCTGCTTTGTTCGGCTAGGTGTGCAAAGGGAGAACCACTGCGATTGTGCTTCTAGCTCGCATGGTTAAGCACCATAGTGGAGAAAGCCGAAAACTGACTGTCACAATAAGCGTAAACTGGTCAGCGGTCCAATGACTGTATTAAATGACGGGTCATTCATAACATTGGCCGAAGTGTTTACGGCTTGACCTCGGCTGTCGCCGAACACTAAGCGGGGGCTACTTGCTGGCCTCCCAACTTTAAGCTCCTATGACTAAGTGAAAGTTATAAAGCCCGCATATCTGATTGCCTCGTTTCCGCCAACACAACCGCCTTCGAGCACCGAGACGTCGACTAAGGGTTGTTTTGTTATTTTGAAAACACCATGCGTAGCATCTACAAGGGGGTAGAAGCCGACGATGGGCCATTTTCAGATTATAAACGGTCGCAACGGTAGTGAAAATTTGGGTTCATTTAGACCACAAAGTTTGGAAGCTTTCCCCGAACTAAATCCTCAGTATTTTCCTCCCACATTGATCGGAGCTGAGGTTTCATGATCATGCTTAGCATGACAACCCAAAGAAAGGAAACGATAGCGGTACTATTTTCTTTCGACGATGTTTCTTATGTTAAACAATAATATAACATGCCTCTCTGCGTACCCTTTTTTTATAAAACCGTATGGCTGGATTGCCTTGTTTGCCGTAAATCTTTGCCCTCATAAAGGCTTTATAAAGTAGGACAAACACTCCTCGGCTTCTGGCCGAGGAGGTTGAAGGCGATGGTCGGTCAACAAAGTTTTCTACAATGCGGATCCGAGCATTAATGATGTAAAGTACTTGGATACATAGAGTCATTACACATAATTTGTGATTTTACTATGGATATCGATCCTTAATTCGGCCCCCCGTGCCCGCATTAAGGCTCGGGGGCTACTAGGCTTCGGGCTTATTATTTACAAATATTAAAAGGGCACATCGATCCCTTGATCTGGTGTTGCCACCCGACCAGTGTATCGAGGGCTACTGCATTGACAATCCAATGTAGAAAATTTAAAGCGCAATATAGTTTTCGAGGAGATTATTATCCTCAGGTTGGTTGGCCGCACCCAACCTGAGTCTCGAGGACTTTGCACACCGCGTTTCTATTCCTAAGTATGCTAGAGAGCTGGGAATTGATCCTTAGGCTAATTTTCTGAATCGACCTGAGTCTCAGGGGCTGCTAGGGTCAGCGGTTTGATTTTTTTCCTTCAGGTGCATCCAGGATATTAGGCCAACATGCACCTTGAGGTATACTGGCTATACATCTTGGCAGAGATTACATTGCATAATTCAGAATTAAATTCACAAAAATCAGCCCATGGCCGAGGTGGTGCACCACCTCCGATACAGTCCGGCGTTGGCGCTCGACTACAATAGACACCCCGGAAGCAGTCCAGCATAAAGCTTGGACGCGAGTGGCTGGCTCCGTAGAGGGCATTTCCGGCATTAAGCTAGGCTAAACTCCTTCAACTCTATGACACCTCAGATACAGTCCGGCGTTGGAGCTTGGACATAGTCCGACGTTGGAGCTTGGACATAGTCCGGCTTTGGAGCTCGGATACATTCCGGTGTTGGAGCTCGGAAGCGGTCCGGCATTGGTGCTCGGCTTCTAAAGATACCTCGAATGCAGTCCGGCGTTGGAGCTCGGACGCAAGAGGACGTTGCCGCTCCGGAACAACTTCAAACCCGAGGTATGGCATAAAAATAACAAGGCATTGATAAAGGCCGGAAACTTAAAGGGGCTCCTCGGATACTCGACGTGTAAACTCTTAGGAGTCACCTCAGCGATCCTCAAGATGAAAGACGAGAAGATTTGTTGAACCAGTTTTCAAGACCAACGACCGAAGGTGAAGAACAGTTCGGAAGAATCGAGGAGCGTCCCCAACTTGAAGACCGGTTCAGGGGGCTACTGATGGTGTCCTGGACTAGGGGGTACTCATCACGTCGTCTCTTGGTCAGTTGGATTGGGCCGAGGACCCCCATGGCCGTATACTCATGGGCCAGTTCCGACAACCCCTGCCACATACAAGGAAGACTCCATAAGACTTCGCGCCCAAGACAAGGACTCTCCTAAACCCTAGGCCTCCGGTGTCTTATATAAACCGAGGCCAGGCTAGTCAATAGACAATCTCATATTTAGTACTACAATCTCGTGGTAGACACATGTACTATGTACTACACCCATATGAATACAATCAAAAGCAGCATGTAGGGTATTATCTCATCAAGAGAGCCTGAAGCTGGGTAAAACCCCGTGTCCATGTTACCATCGCTCCAAGACGCCTAGCTTAGGACCCCTACCACGAGATACGCCGGATATTGAACCGACACCGCCCACAACTCTTTGTGTTCTAATCGTGCATATCATCTACACATAGACCTAGCTCCTGATGCCACTGTTGGGAATCGTTGCATGGAAAACCAAAAAAATTCTACACACACGCAATGATCTATCTATGGAGATGCATAGCAATGAGGGGGAAAGTGTGCCTACGTATCCTCGTAGACCATAAGCGGAAGCGTTTCACAATGAGGTTGATATAGTCGAACTTCTTCGCGCTTCAACCGATCAAGTAGAGAATGCACGGCACCTCCGCGTTCTACACACGTTCAGCTCGGTGACGTCCCTTGCCTTCTTGATCCAGCAAGACGTCGAGGTAGTAGATGAGTTCTATCAGCATGACAGTGTGGTGATAGACGGTGATGGTGAAGAGATCTCCGCAGGGCTTCGCCTAAGCACTATGAAAATAGGACCGGGGGTGTAAACGGTGGAGGGGGCGCCGCACATGGCTAGGCAATTGTCTGGGTGTGCTAGGCGCCCCCTACTCATATATATAGGTGGGAGGGAGAGGGGAGAGGCCAAGGGGCACAACAAGTAGGTCCGAATCCTACTTGGGCGCCTACCCTTGGTCGCGCCCCCCTGCCATGTTTGTCGAAGGGGGGAGGAAAGAGGGGGGAGAGGGAAGGAAGGGGGAATCCAATTCCACGATTTCCTTTACCTTCCCCTCTTTCCTTCTCCTCCTAGGCCGGCCCATATGGAGGGCGCACCAGCTCCATGTGGCTGGTGAGTTTCCCCTCTTGGCCCATAAGGCCCATATCGTTTGCCGGGGGTGCCTGGAACCCCTTCCGGTGACCCGATAAGTACTCGGTAACCCCCGAAGCACTTCCGGTGTCCGAATACCCTCGTCCTATATATATATATATATATTATATATATATATATATATCAATATTTACCTCTCGACCATTTCAAGACTCATCGTCATGTCTGTGATCTCATCTGGGACTCCGAACAACATTCAATAACCAAATCACATAACTCATATAATACTATATCATCATCAAACGTTAAGCGTGGGGATCCTACGGGTTCGAGAACTATGTAGACATGACCGAGACAGCTCTCCGGTCAGTAACCAATAGCGGAACCTGGATGCCCATATTGGCTCCTACATATTCTACGAAGATCTTTATCGGTCGAACCATTATGAAAACATACGTAATTCCCTTTGTCCATCGGTATGTTACTTGCCTGAGATTCGATCGTCAGTATCTTCATACCTAGTTCAATCTCGTTACTGGAAAGTCTCTTTACTCCTTCCGTAATACATCACCTCGTGACTAACTCCTTATTCGCTTTCTTGCAAGCTTATGATGTGTATTACCGAGAGGGCCCAGAGATACCTCTCTGATACTCGGAGTGACAAATCATAATCTCGATCTATGCCAACTCAACAAACACCTTCAGAGATACCTATAGAGCATATTCATAATCACTCAGTTAAATTGTGACGTTTGATAGTACACAAGGCATTCCTCCGGTATCTGAGAGTTGCATAATCTCATAGTCGAAGGAATATGTATTTGACATGAAGAAAGCACTAGCAATAAAACCGAACAATCATTACACTAAGCTAACAGATGGGTCTTGTCCATCACATCATTCTCCTAATGATGTGATCATGTTATCAAATGACAATTCATGTCCATGGTTAGGAAACCTTAACCATCTTTGATCAACGAGCTAGTCAAGCTGACACTCACTAGGGACACATTGTTTGTTTATGTATTCACACATGTATTAAGGTTTCCTATCAATAAAATTCTAGCATGAATAATAAACCTTTATCATGAATAAGGAAATATAAAATAACAACTTTATTATTGCCTCTAGGGCATATTTCCTTCAAGCCAAGCAACTGGTTCATACTTTTTAACGCGCTTTAGCTTTTTCAACCCCCACACAATACATGAGCGTAAGTGATGGACATAGCTGTGGATGGAATAGAATGGGGTGGTAGAGATTAATATGGAGAAGACAAAAAAATAAAGATGGAGATGCACTAAGGAGATGCCCATCAATCGATATCAATGAGAGGAGTAGGTATTGCTATGCAACAGATGCACTAAGAGCTATAGGTGTATGAAACCTCAAACTGAAAACTAAGTGGGTGTGCATCCAACTTGCTTGCTGATAACCCATAAGTATAGGGGACCGCAATAGTTTTCGAGGGTAGTATTTCACCCAAATTTATTGATTTGACACAAGGGGAGCCAAATAATATTTGCAAGTATTAGAAGTTAAGTTGTGAATTCAACCACACCCGGAGAATCAAATATATGCAGCAAAGTGTTTAGTAGCACATTAGTATGACGGTTTGATAGCGTAGTAATAGTAACAATAGTAACTGTAGCAGCAACAGAGGTAACTTAGCAAAGATCAATATGTGAAAAGCGTAGGCATTGGAATAGTGGTGGATATTTGTGTTGGGTGATATTCATCATATAACAGTCACAACCTGGAGCGATACACAATAGCTCCAATTCATGAATGTAATGTAGGCATGTATTCCGTATATTGTCATATAGGCTTATAATAAGAACTTGCATGACATCTTTTGTCCTACCCTCCTGTGAAAGCGGGTCATTAAAAAATTTAAGGGATAGTAAGGCCTCCTTTTAATAGAGAACCAGAACAAAGCATTAGCTTATAGTGAATACATGAACTCCTCAAACTACGATAATCACCGGAAAGAATCCCAATTATTGTCACCTCAAGGTATGGGGATCATAACACGTAATAGGTGCATACAACTTGCAAGATAGGATCAAGAACTCAATATATTCATGAAAACATAAAGGGTTCAGATCTGAAATCATGGCACTCGGTCCCTAGTGACAAGCATTAAGCATAGCAAAGTCATAGAAACATCAGTCTCAAAACATAGTGGATACTAGGGATCAAGCCCTAACAAATTGACTCAATTACATGACAAATCTCATCCAACCCCATCATCGTCCAGCAATCCTATGAAGGAGTTACTCACTTCCGATGGTGAGCATCATGGAATTGTTGATGGAGAAAGTTTGATCATGACGACGATGATGATTTCCACCCTCCAAAGCTTTGAACAGACTCTAGGTTAGCCCTCTCGATGAAGAACAGGAGGTGGTGGCGGCTCTGTATCGTAAAATGCGATGATCCATTCTCTCTGATTTTTCTCTCCATGAATAGGTATATATGGAGTTGCAATTAGGGTTGTCGGAGGCTCTAGGGGCCCACAAGCCTGGGGGCGCGCCCTGGGAGGGTGGTCACACCCCCTGAGCTTCTGGCTCCTGGGTGGTCCCCTCCGATAGTTCTGTTCGCCAATATTTTTTATATATACTGGAAATATTCTCCGTAAATTTTCAGCCCAATCTGAGAACTTTTATTTCTACACAAAAATAACACCATGGCAATTCTGCCGAAAATAACGTCAGTCTGGGTTAGTTCCATCCAAATCATGTAAATTAGAGTCCAAAACAAGAGCAGAAGTGTTTGGAAAAGTAGATACGTTTAGGACGTATCAACCCCCCCCCCCAAGTTTAACTCATTGCTTGTCCTCAAGCAATTCAGTTGACAAACTGAAAGTGATAAAGAAAAGCTTTTACAAACTCTTTTTGTTCTTGTTGTATATATGCTTAACTAATGTTCAAATTTTCAGCAAAGAACATGAACTAACCATGTGAATGATAACACTTAGGTCTCATATTTACTCATACCAATAACATAACCAGCTAGCGAGCAATAATAAGATATCTCGGATGCCAATAATTTGTAAAAACAACCATGATATAATATGATAACATGGTATCTCGCTAGCACTTTTCGAGACCGCAAGACATAAATGCAGAGCACCTCTGAAGTTCAAGCAATGACTAAACATTGTAATTCATGGTAAAAGAGATCCAGTCATGTCATACACAACATTAACTATACTCAATATATAAGAATGACAATAGTGCTTGAATGAGAAGGTGATGACTCAATAATAGAAGTAAATATCATACAATTAAAGATATAGGCCCTTCGTAGAGGGAAGTAAGGATTTGCAGAGGTGCCAGAACTCAAAGTTTTAAAACAGAGATGAATATAATTTTGAGAGGTATGCTTTTCCTGTCAATGTTACGACTGAGAGTTTTCAATATCTTCCATGTTAAACATATTATCGGCGGTTCCCAAGCAGAAATGTAAAATTTACTCCCCCTCAACCAACAAACACAAGTCATGGCTAGCCGAATTCACGGGTTCCCTCCATATAAACAACTTTCTGGGGGAGTTTGTTTCATTATATTTTTTTCATTTTGATTATAGGACTGGGCATCCCAATTACCAGCCAGTCTCGTGCAAGTACTAGCAAATAAACACCCATCATGAGAATAACCCGCTTAGCATGGAAGATACAAACCGCCCCCTGTCATTCCATGAGAGGTACAGGCACACAAAATAGATGGGTATTTAAATGATTAGAGGTGGCACATGCAAATTTACTTGGAACGACAGACTAATTAATACAGCATATAGGTAGACATAATGGAAACATTTGGAATAACTTTGGGTTTTAAGGATTTGGATGCACAAGCAGTATTCCCGCTTAGTGCAGGCAAAGGCTAGAATATAGATTGAGAAGTAACCAACTAGAGAGCGAAAATGGTTCATAATCATGCATTGAGAATAATTAACATTGAATACGAGCATGAGTAGGATATAAAACACTATGAATATAAATATCTTCAAGGCTTTGTTAGTTTTGAATCAACCAAATTTGTGAACATGTGCCAAGTCAAGCCACTCGAATCATTCAGAGAAGGATACCATACTATCATACTACATCATAACCATTTTAATGCATGTTGACACTCAATATAAATCA
The DNA here is from genome assembly GCF_018294505.1 of Triticum aestivum. Taxonomy (NCBI): domain Eukaryota; kingdom Viridiplantae; phylum Streptophyta; class Magnoliopsida; order Poales; family Poaceae; genus Triticum; species Triticum aestivum. Next base: position 556,484,135 of record NC_057801.1, read on the forward strand.
TTATCCACTCCTAATTGTTTAAGCATGGCATGAGCAACTATAATCTCTAACTTTCATCACAAAAATGTTTACTCATAATATGCTAAATCAAGAAAATGAGATAAACATATTTGCAAAAACAAAAATAAGAAGAGTTCAAAACAACATCCCTTTACTGCAATCACTTCATCAAATCATCGTCATTATTGCCTTTCACTTGCATGACCGGATGATGTGAAAATAATAATAGTGCAAGTGCGCCGTGGACTAAGCTGGCATATGCAAACATTGTATTGAAAGGAGAAGACAAAGTAATATTGGCTTTGTATTAGATCAACAATAACGCATATGAGAGCCACTGAAAATGTTTATCGTGGTCTTCTACTTGCGACAACTCAAGGAAAACAAAAGAATTTTAGAGAAACACACTGAAATATTTTTGGAGTTTTTGCTTTTTCTAAAGAAAGCCACCTAACGAAGGAAAAAAAGAGAAAACTATTTACATAGAAAAGCTCCCAATAAGCAAAACAAGAAAAGAGAAATATTTTGGGTTTTTGTTTTAGTTCTACGAACTACTAAAAAAGCAAGAAGAATCTAAAAGAAGCGAGAAATATTTTTGGGTTTTCAAACTTTATCAAAAACACAAGAAGAAATCAAAAATAAAACTAACATGGATATAAAATGAAAAAGGATGTACACCGACAACTGGAATGAATGTGTGATACATTAATATAATGTCGGTGAGAAATACGTACTCCCCCAAGCTTAGGCTTTTGGCCTAAGTTGGTTATGCCCCCTGGTGGCCTGGATAATACACGTAGTCATAGTTCGGGTTGTACTCGACTGCAACTGCCACAGCCTGGTGGGCTGCCTCATTACGACGAGCGGTCTCCCTTGTCTCTCGTACTCCTTGGCCTCCTCCTCAAGTATAAAATGTGCGCGTTTTTCCTGAAAGTTAAATAAGGCAGGAACATGCAAAGTAATACGGACGACACTGCGCGTGTTAATGATTAGTCTGTATTGAAACAGTGGGTCGTCCCATTCAAGGAACTGGTGAAGCTCCATAGCCTCGTAATCTGAGAAGCTAGGTGGCAACAAGGTATCATTTTTCTTTTATGGGTATGCCAATATGTGCGGCTAAGCAAGTAGCAAAAATTCCACCGAAAAGATCACCAACTAGGGCATTATTATGTAAGCGACGTGGAACAATCGCCCCCAAGTTAAATTTTCTATCTCTCAATACCGCGCTCTTAAGAATTCTCAAATTAGGAGCGCAAAGATGACTAGGGTCATGTTTACCATTAGTGCATCTACCTATGAATAAAGCAAAATAATGTATAGCAAGAAATGAATGCTCCCCATAGTAGCTTGTGTTATCCCTCTAGTTTCACTCCTAGTAATACTCATAAGAAATTCATTGCGATCAGATTTGCGAGGCTCAATGTATGTCCCCCAATAGGGAATTTTACAAACTTCACTAAATTCCTCGATAGCCATGCGAAAAGGATTTTCATATAGATTAGACATAACATCATGTGAGGTGCAATGCGATACATACTCGAATTTCCACACAAAAGAATTAGTGAGATTATAGTACTGTGAGCACTTATCTGACACGAATTCCATCAGCTCGGCATTGCGTACGTACATGTCAAATTCTTCCTTAATGCTGGCTAGAGTCATGAGGGAGCCCAACGGCCATTTTCATGGGTGCACAAGAGCTTCTTGTGGTGTGATACGCCTCCAACGTATCTATAATTTTTGATTGTTCCATGCTATTATATTATCTATTCTGGATGTTTTATATGCATTAACATGCTATTTTATATTATTTTTGGGACTAACCTATTAACCTAGAGCCTAGTGCCAGTTCCTGTTTTTTTCCTTGTTTTTGAGTTTCACAAAAAATGAATACCAAACAAAGTCCAAATGGAATGAAACCTTCGCGGTGATTTTTCTTGGACCAGAAGACAACCAAGAGACTTGGAGATGAAGTCGGAGGAGCACGAGGCGGCCACAAGGACGGAGGGCACGCACAGGGGGTAGGGCACCCCCGCATCCTTGTGGGCCCCTCATGCACCTCCTTACCTAATTCTTTCGCCTATATATTCCCATATATCCCCAAACCAACAGGGGCATCAACAATAACACTTTTCCTCCGCCGCAACCTTCTGTACCTGTGAGATCCTGATACATCTCTGTCGTATCTATATGTTTGATTGTTTCATGCCAATATTATACAACTTTTATACACTTTTGGCAACTTTTTATATGGTTTATTGGACTAACCTATTGATCCAATGCCCAGTGCCAGTTCCTATTTTTTGCATATTTTTTGTATCGCAGAAAATCCATATCAAACAAAGTCCAAACGTGATAAAAATTTACGGAGAATTATTTTGGAATTTATGTGATTTTTGGGAGGTGGAATCAATGCAAACAGGGGCCCATAGAGCCCACAACCCACCAGGGCGCGCCACAGGCCCCAGGCGCGCCCTAGTGTCTTGTGCCCTCCTCAAACGTTGGTTGGAGCCCTTCTTCTGGCACAAGAAAGATAATTTATGGAAAAAATCATGTAAAAATTTCAGCGCAATCGGAGTTACGATCTCCGGGAATTTAAGAAACCATGAAGGGCCAGATTTGGAGAACGCGAAACAGAAGAGAACGGAGAGGGAGATCCAATCTCGGAGGGGCTCCCACCGCTCCGCCGCCATGGAGGCCATGGACCAGAGGGGAACTCTCCTCCCATCTAGGGGGAGGCCAAGGAGGAAGAAGAAGTAGGGGGCTCTCTCCCCCACTCTCCCGGTGGCACCAGAGTGCTTCCGGTGCTAGGATTGTGATGGCGATCTTCATCAACAATCTTGCTACCGTCAACACCAACTCTCTCGCCCTCTATGCAGCGGTGTAACACCCCTTCTCTCCGCTGTAATCTCTACTTAAACATGGTGCTCAACTCCATATATTATTTCCCAATGATATGTGGCTATCCTATCACAGGTACGCGTCAGTGCTATACAAACGGTTTTTAACCCCTTTCCGCGACATCATTTGGAACCGTCGCCAAGTGAGTGTGGGTGATAGGGGGGTCCTTCCCACACGACCCAGAAACCGTCAGGGATATGCCCTCCTGGCACACACGCTCGACAAAATGAGGTCGTGTGCGACCGGCGAGCGAGCAAATATGGTTATACGTACAGTAGTGCTAAAAAATACAATTATACAGGCGAAATCATTTGCGGTCGTAAGTACATCCCATACAATCAGTCCCCACTGAACATTTCCGTTCGTATATACATCCCACACAATCGCTCCAAGGAAAACGTTTCCGTTCATAGGTACATCACACACAGTTTTCCCCAATTGTTTGTGATATCATTGCCATCGCACACAATATTAACAATTTTATCGTTTGTGTTATCGAATGCATCACACACGGTGCATAGAAGAAACTGTGTGGCAAAGGCTGTCCATCACACACAGTTTTTATGTGGTAAACGTTTTGCAAGGTGGCCTAACGCAAACAGTTTTGAAGAGAATGTCGTGTGTGATTGTTCATCGATCCAACACGGTTTGTTCCTAGAAACTGTGTGCGTTGTCTTAGGTCATCGCCCACAGTATTTTCTCAATAACTGTTTGCAATCACAAAAACCAATTAGCAGGCTAATTCGCCATTAGCAGGCTAATTACCCTATTATTAATAATCCATTTATTAATCTAATTGACATTCATATTAAACACATAATATATTTCATTCCCATATTAAGGAAGCGGGATTTCGTAATTGAAATACATCAGACTACAACATGATATAGCTTCAACCCTCAGCTACCCCATTACACAACTGCACCAGCACCAAGTTTCACATGCAACATCTAGAACCTTTTGAAATTAGCATCATAGACGGTACATAGACAGATGCATCTCATCTAGAAAACTGCTGAAGCGGAAGGCGAATACTGAGCCTTCATTCATGTTGAAGGTCTTTGCAACTTTAGGCCAGTGCTCGTGGATGATTGACTCTCCATCATTCGTCCTCTTCATGAACACTTCAATATTGAACCGTGGGTGTTGTATGAATACCTTCGCCTCCTGACCATACAGGTGGTTTGAGAGGTAATCATCAGTGAACTGCTTTGGAAAGGCCTGAAAACAAGGATGTGCATAAATATCTTCTCTATATTGGAAATGGGACAAAGGAATAAAAAAGACAAGGTATAATAGTTAGTACCATCCTGTAGTGAACTGATGTCTTCTTCATTGTGCAGACAAAGATGTTGTTGTTTTTTGTCGCTAATTTCTTTATCCTAACAATCTTTCTGAGTTTCTTGACTTCATTGATATTCATGGACAACTCATTTCCCCATATGCAAAAAGGATCAAACAGTGGGTCAAAACCTGTAACAGCAGGACCTACATGTGCAAGACCAAATTGTTTAAAACCTAAGTATTAGAATGGTTGCTTCAATTGCACAATAATGTGCTATTATACAAAGGACCATGCATGTGCAAACCTCAATTGTGAACCTCAGTGCTTCCCATTGTTTCCCTGCAACACATATAAGGTAGTTAGTGATCAAGTTAAGTGAGGGTTCACATGCTATTAGTAAAATATGTTGATGAAAAATAAGCACATTGCAGATTCATCAGATTAAGTCAAGCCACATGGAAACCCCATTTATCAAAACCAAGCATGATTAAGAACTAGGAAATATAGCAATTGTATATGTTTCCCATGTATTAAGTGCAGCCAAATTCGATTATTCCTCACATGCACAACAATACAAAATTCTACCCATGACTATTGGACATTGCATTGTAGAATTGAACCAAGCAGTTAACTAAACATCACAACAAATGAACCAAACATTAACTGAGCACCAAATTGCACAATATAACATACTCCTAATAGAATATCAGACAGTTAACCAAACAAAGCATGCTTAACAACTTGGAAATACAGCAATTGTATTTGTTTCTCATGTATTTAGTACAGCCAAATTCGATTTATTTCTCACATGGTATACAATAATAGAATGCACCCACAACAATTGAACATCGCATTGCAGAATGGACCCAAACAGTTAACTAAACACCACAACAAATGAACCAGACGTTAACTGAGCACCACATTGCACAATGTATAACATACTAGAAGATCAAACAATTAACCAAACCAAGCATGCTTGACAACTTGGAAATATAGCAATTGGATTGGTTTCTCATGTATTTTGTAAAGAAAAATTCGATTTTTTTCTCACATGGAAGACAATACAAAATTGCACCCTGAAGAATTGAACATCACATTTGCAGAATTGAACCAAACAGTTAATTGAACACACAACTAATTAACCAAACAGTTAATAAGTTAGCACCACATTGCACGACATATAGAACATATACACTAGAGCAACAGATTGCATGGTAAGAGTAGATAGCACAATTCACTAGAATTTGTTAAGGAAAGGCAGTAGCTAGCAAACTAAACATGGGTTCTTATAGTGAGCTAATAAGACAAGCTACTCCTCATTGTCAGAGATATCGACGACGAATGGCTCCTTGGACATGGAAGAGGGCAAGGCCTTGCTACCTCTTGAGCTTGCGTTGGTTTTGCCTTGAAGAGGACAAGGTGATGCAGCCAAGTAGCGTAAGTAGTTCCCTCAGTTTTGAGAACCAAGGTATCAATCCAGCAGGAGATAATGCACAAGTCACCGAATACCTGCACAAACAATCAACAACTTGCACCCAACACGATAAAGGGGTTGTCAATCCCTTCACATTCACTTGCAAAAGTGATATCTGGTAGACATGGATAAACGGTAAAGTAAATATTTTTGTTATTTTTGGTTTATAGATTGGAAAGTAAAGATTGCAAAATAGTACATCGGAAACTAGCAAGATGTAAACGAGATTCAGTAATATGGAAAAGAGACCTGAGGGCCATAGGTTTCACTAGTTGCTTCTCTCGAGATAGCAAATATTACGGTGGGCAAACAAATTACTGCCGAGCAATTGATAGAACAACGCATAGTTATGATGACATCTAAGGCAATGATCATGAACGTAGGCATCACGTCCGTGTCAAGTAGACCGACTCTTGCCTGCATCTACTACTATTACTCCACACATCGACCGCTATCCAACATGCATCTAGAGTATTAAGTTCATAAAGAACGGAGTAACACATTAAGCAAGATGACATGATGTAGAGGAATTAACTCAAGCAATATGATGAAAACCCCATCTTTTTATCCTCGATGGCAACAATACAATATGTGCCTTGCTGCCCCTACTGTCACTGGGAAAGGACACCGCAAGATTGAACCCAAAGCTAAGCACTTCTCCTATTGCAAGAAAGATCAATCTAGTAGGCCAAACTAAACTAATAATTCGAAGAGACTTGTAAAGATATCAAATCATGCAATAAGAATTCAGAGAAGAACCAAATAATATTCATAGATAATCTTGATCATAAATCCACAATTCATCGGATCTTGGCAAACACACCATAAAAGAATATTACATCGAATGGATCTCCAAGAACATCGAAGTGAACATGGTATTAAGAATCAAATAGAGAGAAGAAGCCATCTAGCTAATAACTATGGACCCAAAGGTCTGTGGTAAACTACTCACGCTTCATCGGAGAGGTAATGGTGTTGATGTAGAAGCCCTCCATGATCGAATCCCCCTCCGGCAGGATGCCGGAAAAGGCCCCAAGATGGGATCTCAACTGGTTGCGGCGGTGGAAAAGTGGTTTCGTGGCTCTCCTGGATGTTTTTAGGGTATAAGAGTATATATAGGTGAAGGAACTAGGTCAGGGGAGCCACGGGGGGCCCACGAGGGTGGGGGCGCGTCCTACCCCCTAGTTGCACCCTCCTGCCTCGTGGCTTCCTCGTCGCATCTCCGACTTCATCTCCAAGTCTTCTAGTGTGCTTTTGGTCCAACAAAGATCATCGCGAAGGTTTCATTCCGTTTGGACTCCATTTGGTATTCCTTTTCCGCAAAACTCTAAAATAGGCAAAAAAATAGAAACTGGCACTGGGCCCTCGATTAATAGGTTAGTATCAACAATAATATAAAATAGCATATAAATGCCTATTAAACATCCAAAATCTATAATATAATAGCATGGAACAATCAAAAATTATAGATACATTGGAGACGTATCAAGCATCCCCAAGCTTAATTCCTGCTCGTCCTCGAGTAGGTAAATGATAGAAACAGAATTTTTGATGTGGAATGGTACCTCACATATTTATCCATCTAATTTTGTTTATTGTGGCATGAATGTTCAGATCCGAAAGATTCAAGACAAAAGTTTAATATTGACATAAAAACAATAATACTTCAAGCATACTAACAAAGCAATCATGTCTTCCCAAAATAACATGGACAAAGAAAGCTATCCCTACAAAATCATATAGTCTAGCTATGCTCTATCTTCATGATACAAATATTTAAATCATGCACAGCCCCGATGACAAGCCAAGCAATTGTTTCATACTTTTGATGTTCCACAACTTCTTCAATCTTCACGCAATACATGAGCGTGAGCCATGGATATAGCACTATAGGTGGAATAGTGTTGGAGATATGCCCTAGAGGCAATCATGTATGATGATATTTCCTATGTGTTTATGAATAAATATAGTCCTTGGACATTATCAATCATATGTATCAGCAAGTACGTGACTTGTTTGTGGGACTATGCATTGTATGATGACTGTCCTAAAAGGTCCCTAGTCGAAAGGGCTGTGTGGACGCGCAGCCGACTAGACTAGCATATGACACGGTCGATGGCTCGGTCTCACTAGCCATGGAGCATTGGATGCTAACCGGATAATATGGACTTGGAAATGTCCGGTCAGATTTGAAGTAGTCGGATCCGAGTCGAGATAAGGTCCGAGTCGGACATACCCAACTATGAGACATAGCGATATGTTGTCTGTGAGTCTCTAGTACAACATACGTTCTATGTCCTAAGACCTGAGCTGACGCATGTACTCGATATGGTGACAGACTTGCTTTGGGCCAACCAAACGCTACTCCATGACTGGGTAGTTACAAAGGTAGGTTTCGGGTTTGTCCAGTCCCATGCCGTGAAACATGGTCGAGCAAGATGGGATTTGCCCCTCCGATCAAGAGAGATATACTCTGGGCCCCTCGTGTGATCCGACCAGGATAAGCATGGCCATGCGACAGGGATTATGAGATAATCCGGTTTGTGGTCGGTATCACTGGAACGAGAAAGAGGTCGGGCTAGCACAAGGATGACAGTCTCGCTTTTAGCCCGACAACATATATCATGAGGCAAAGGGAACAGAACTGTGACACATTGTACAGGTTCACCTAACCAGCTTCATAGTCTGCTTGGTGGTCGGCATGCCTTGCTAGAGGCCGCTACCAGCCGTGCAGGTCGGAGGTGATCTGAACTGTGACCAAGCTGACTTGAACCTAAGGGGTCATGCGCTTAAGGGAAGGAACCTACGAGGTCGGTTCGGAGGACACTGGTCGGATGTGATCCGAACTAGACTTGGAACACGACCGAGTAGACTTTAGGCTTTAGGGTCCGTGCGAGGCCCAAGTGTTGTGCCCGCGATGGACGCCTATATAAAGTGGAGGTGTGGCACACCCATAGGGGGTTGATCGCTTCGGTGCTGTCACTAGGGTTTGCATGTGTTGCGAATAGCCACCTCCACTTGCCGCCGACTGTGTGATCGGACCTAGCAGTCCTCCGCACGGTGTTCCTCCTGCACACGTGGATACCGTTAGAGGCGGTGCACTTGCGCCGCTCCGGCGAACTTGTACGTGGGATCGCACGACCGGCTGTTTGAGGGAGATCGGACGAGGAGGAGACGATCCACGCGGACGCGCTGCCCCAACTCTTCTTTCGTTGCACGGCACTGTGCGTCTAGTGGTAGCGAACTGTGATCCATCTCCCGTAGCATGTTTCTGCTTGTTCTGCGCATAGGAAAATTTTAAATTGCAGTGGACGCATCCTACCGTAGATCCCAACAGTGGTATGAATGCCTCTGCTATAGGATTTGGATTCAGATCGTATGCATATTAGATATGTGGAGGCAGCAGATGAGATCTGTTATCCTTGAAGAGATCGGCTATGTGCACGGTTGATGAGATCAATTGCACATGGGGATTGAAGAGGCTATGTTTTCTGATGATCGGAGTCGATGAGGCCATGACACAACCTACCCCTACGGGTCGGTATCTGCCATCGGGGTTAACAGTGAAACGTAAACCCGAATCAGACTCGCGATGATCGATAAGATCGGTCAGGTCAGAAAATTCGGCATGATCGGAGTTCAGATGTGTGCGTACCATCGTGTATTTTGTACCCGACACACAAAGCGGTAGAATGCGATTCTATGCATAAGTTTGTTTTACAGGTTTCATGTGAATAGTATGGCTCATGTGTGTAAATTATACATGGCCTGCGTGTCATGTTTGTCAGCCGATAGGAGCCAAAGTGCTGTCATTATAATGTATAACAACCTGCGTGTCGACTTGTGACTCTATGCAAAATTTATTACTAGTTGTAGTAGTTGAATAATAGAGATCAGGTTGGTGGCTTGGCGTCCCAGCATGACAAACAAGATGGAGTTCCTAGATGGTCATCGTAGTCGGAGCCGACCTGGAAGAACATCCATGAAGGAGCCATACTATTTCACAATATGTGTTTATTTGTGATTGTTATGCTTCTTTGTTTCTATGCATGTTAGAATGGTAGAATGATCTCTCATGAATATCAAGCGAATAGCCATCCCCGATGTTGCACCTTCACACGTCAAGTACGTCTAGTAGTGGGCTCATAAAATTGGGGTGTTGCTGGATGTCCCTGAACTGAAGGGTTCATGTCGGACACGGACATGCACTGCATCAGGTTAACTTGATAAGGCTATCAAAACGGTTTTGGGCCTTGTGGCAAAGAAGGTTGGGAGCCAGGGTATGAGATACCTTCTCGACCGACAGGAGTCGTATAGAGATGCGATTAGCAAGGAGTTGCTTACCGTATAGGTGTGTTGGCTAGCAGTGATGCTAAAAGCTCACTAGTCGCATGCGCTAGTCGGATCCTGAATCATTGAGAGTCTGCGGAAGGATGCTGACTTCAGTGGGAGTATTTCTGTTTAGGCTAGAATTACTCTACATAAACACATTGCTTAGTGATTGCATATTTTCTGTTGTAGAATAATGGTACCACCTGCTCAACCCAACTTTGCATTGAAATCAATTCCGGAAAGGGATAAACTGAATGGAACAAACTTTACCACCTCGTATAGAAATCTGAGAATTGTTCTCAAGCACGATAAAAAGGAACATGTTCTAGGGGATCCACTTCCAGAGGAACTTGCCAATAATGCTAATGCCACAACTAAGAATGCCTACCACAAACTCGTTGATGAACCAACGGAGATCAGTTGTCTGATGCTGGCTTGTATGGAGCCTGATTTGCAACAACATTTCAAAAATTGAGGCTTACGATATGATCGAGAGTCTCAAGAGCATGTTTCAGACACAGGCTAGGACCGAAAGGTTCAATGTCTGGCAATCCTTGATGGATTGTAAGCTGAAGGAAGGTGATCCACTTTGCCCACATGTGATCAAGATGATCGGGTATGTGCAAGCTTTGGATCGTTTGGGCTTCCCGCTCTTGGTGCCATCGCACAAGCCAAGGAGCCGAGGAATCACCACAAGGTCAGACACATAGATCAGAAATATCACCTGATATGGAAGATCGTAAAGAATGGTGATGTAGACTTATGCAAAATTCTCACGGATGCAAATGTTGCAGATCCGTTGACTAAGCCACTTCCACAACCCAAGCATGAGGGGCACGTTAGAGCTATGGGCATTCAATGTCTATTTGATTGACTCTAGTGCAAGTGGGACACTGTTGGAGATATGCCCTAGAGGCAATCATGTATGATGATATTTCCTATGTGTTTATGAATAAAGAGAGTCCTTGGACATTATCAATCATGTGTATCAGCAAGTACGTGACTTGTTTGTGGGACTATGCATTGTATGATGACTGTCCTAAAAGGTCCCTAGTTGAAAGGGCTGTGTGGACGCGCAGCCGACTAGACTAGCATATGACACGGTCGATGGCTCCGTCTCACTAGCCATGGAGCATTGGATGCTAACTAGATAATATGGACTTGGAAAGGTCTGGTCGGATTCGACGTAGTCGGATCTGAGTCAAGATAAGGTCCGAGTTGGACAGACCCAACTATGAGACACATCGATATGTCATCTATGAGTCTCTAGTACAACATACATTCTATGTCCTAAGACCTGAGCTGACGCGTGTACTCAGGATGGTGACAGACTTGCTTTGGGACGACCAAACTCTACTCCGTGTCTGGGTAGTTACAAAGGTAGGTTTCGGGTTTGTCCAGTCCCATGCTGCGAGACATGGTTGAGCAAGATGGGATTTGCCCCTCCGATCAGGAGTGATATACTCTGGGCCCCTCGTGTGATCCGACCAGGATAAGCATGGCCATGCGACAGGGATTATGAGATAATCCGGTTTGTGGTCGGTATCACTGGAACAAGAAAGAGGTCGGGCTAGCACAAGGATGGCAGTCTTGCCTTGAGCCCGACAACATATATCGTGAGGCAAAGGGAACAGAAGTGTGACACGTTGTATAGGTTCGCCTAACCAGCTTCATAGTCTGCTTGGTGGTTGGCACGCCTTGCTAGAGGCCGCTACCAACCGTGCAGGTCGGAGGTGATCCAAACTGTGACCAAGCCGACTTAAACCTAAGGGGTCGCGTGCTTAAGGGAAGGAATATACGAGGTTGGTTCGGAGGACACTGGTCGGATGTGATCCGAACTGGACTTGGAACGCGACCAAGTAGACTTTGGGCTTTAGGGTCCGTGCGAGGCCCAAGTGTTGAGCCCGCTATGGACGCTTATATAAAGTGGAGGTGTGGCACACTTATAGGGGGTTGATCGCTTCGGCGCTATCAATAGGGTTTGCATGTGTTGCGAATAGCCACCTCCACTTGCCGCCGACTGTGTGATCGGACCTAGCAGTTCGTCGCACGGTGTTCCTCCTGCACGCGCGGATACCGTTAGAGGCGGTGCACTTGCGTCGCTCCGGCGAACTTGTACGTGGGATCGGACGACCGGCTGTTTGAGGGAGATCGGACGAGGAGGAGACAATCCATGCGGACGCGCTGCCCCAACTCTTCTTCCGCTGCACGGCACTACGTGTCTAGTGGTAACGAACTGTGATCCATCTCCCGTAGCATGTTCCTGGTTGTTCTGCGCATAGGAAAACTTTAAATTGCAGCCGACGCATCCTACCATAGATCCCAACAAATAGAATGGTGGTTGTGGAGAAGACAAAAAGGAAGAAGATAGTCTCACATCAACTAGGTGTATCAGCGGGATATGGAGATGCCATCAATAGATATCAATGTGAGTGAGTAGGGATTGTCATGCAACGTATGCACTAGACCTATAAGTGTATGAAAGCTCAAAAGAAACTAAGTGGGTGTGCATCCAACTTGCTTGCTCACGAAGACCTAGGGCACTTTGAGGAAGCCCATCATTGTAATATACAAGCCAAGTTCTTATAATGAAAATTCCCACTAGTATATGAAAGTGATAACATAGGAGACTCTCTATCGTGAAGATCATGGTGCTACTTTGAAGCACAAGTGTGGAAAAAGGATAGTAACATTGCCCCTTCTCTCTTTTTCTCTCATTTTTTATTTGGGCCTTCTCCCTTTTTTTATGGCATCTTTTTTTTCTTTTTTTATTTCGTCTGGAGTCTCATCCCGACTTGTGGGGGAATCATAGTCTCCATCATCCTTTCCTCACATGGGACAATGCTCTAATGATGAAGATCATCACACTTTTATTTACTTACAACTCAAGAATTACAACTCAATACTTAGAACACAATATGACTCTATGTGAACGCCTCCGGCGGTGGACCGGGATGTGCAATGATTCAAGAGTGACATGTATGAAAAAATTATGAACGGTGGATTTGCCACAAATACGATGTCAACTACATGATCATGCAAAGTAATATGACAATGATGAAGCATGTCATAATAAATGGAACGGTGGAAAGTTGCATGGCAATATATCTCGGAATGGCTATGGAAATGCCATAATAGGTAGGTACGGTGGATGTTTTGAGGAAGGTAATGGTGGGTGTTATGGTACCGGCGGAAGTTGCGCGGCACAAGAGAGTCTAGCAATGGTGGAAACGTGAGAGTGCGTATAATCCATGGACTCAACATTAGTCATAAAGAACTCACATACTTATTGCAAAAATCTATTAGTTATCAAAACAAAGTACTACGTGCATGCTCCTAGGGGGATAGATTGGTAGGAAAATACCATCGCTCGTCCCTGACCGCCACTCATAAGGAAGACAATCAATAAATAAATCATGCTCCAATTTCATCACATAAAGGTTCACCATACGTGCATGCTACGGGGATCACAAACTTTAACACAAGTATCTCTCAAATTCACAACTACTCTACTAGCATGACTCTAATATCGCCATCTTCATATCTCAAAACAATCATAAAGAATCAAACTTCTCATATTATTCAATGCACTTCATATGAAAGTTTTTATTATATCCATCTTGGATGCCCATCATATTAGTACTAGTTTCATAACCAAAGTCAATTACCATGCTGTTCTAAAAGGCTCTCAACATAATATAAGTGAAGCATGACAGTTCAATAATTTCTATAAAATAAAACCACCGCCGTGCTCTAAAAAGATATAAGTGAAGCACTAGAGCAATATTGTCTAGCTCAAAAGATATAAGTGAAGCACATAGAGTATTCTAATAAATCACGATTCATGCGTGTCTCTCCCAAAAGGTGTGTACAGCAAGGATGATTGTGGTAAACTAAAAAGCAAAGACTCAAATCATAAAAGACGCTCCAAGTAAAACACATATCATGTGGTGAGTAAAAATATAGCCTCAAGTAAAGTTACCCATAGACGAAGACGAAAGAGGGGATGCCTTCCGGGGCATCCCCAAGCTTAGGCTTTTGGTTGTCCTTGAATTTTACCTTGGGGTGCCTTGGGCATCCCCAAGCTTAGGCTCTTGCCACTCCTTATTCCAAAGTCCATCCAATCCTTACCCAAAACTTGAAAACTTCACAACACAAAACTTCAACAGAAAATCTCATGAGCTCCGTTAGTATAAGAAAATAAATCACCACTTTAAGGTACTGTTGTGAACTCATTCTTTATTTATATCGGTGTAATATCTACTATATTCCCACTTCTCCATGGTTCATACTATTGAGGAACGCAGTAATTTCAAAAAATTCTTACGATCAAGCAAGATCTATCTAGGAGATGCATAGCAACTAGAGGGGAGAGTGTGTCCACGTACCCTTATAAACTGAAAGTGGAAGCATTTAGTTAACGCGATTGATGTAGTTGGACGTCTTCACAATCCAACCGATCCAAGTACCGAACATACGGCACCTCCGCGTTCAGCACACGTTCAGCTCGATGACGTCCCTCATGCTCTTGATCCAGTTGAGGACGAGGGTGAGTTCCGTCAGCACGACGGCATGGCAACGGTGATGATGATGTTACCAGCGCAGGGCTTTGCCTAAGCACTACGATGGTATGATCGAGGTGTGTAACTGTTGAGGGGGGCACCTGATGACCCACAAGTATAGGGGATCTATCATAGTCCTTTCGATAAGTAAGAGTGTCGAACCCAACGAGGAGCAGAAGGAAATGACAAGCAGTTTTCAGTAAGGTATTCTCTGCAAGCACTGAAATTGTAGGTAACCAATAGTTTTGTGATAGGATAATTTGTAACTGGTAAGAAGCAATGAAAGTAAATAAAGTGCAGCAAGGTGGCCCAATCCTTTTTGTAGCAAAGGACAAGCCTGGAAAATTTCTTATAATGAGAAAAGCGCTCTCGAGGACACATGGGAATCATCGTCAAGCTAGTTTTCATCACGCTCATATGATTCGCGTTCGTTACTTTGATAATTTGATATGTGGGTGGACCGGTGCTTGGGTACTGCCCTTTCTTGGACAAGCATCCCACTTAGGATTAACCCCTATTGCAAGCATCTGCAACTACAAGAAGTATTAAGGTAAACCTAACCATAGCATGAAACTAGTCGATCCAAATCAGCCCCTTACGAAGCAACACATAAACTAGGGTTTAAGCTTCTGTCACTCTAGCAACCCATCATCTACTTATTACTTCCCAATGCCTTCATCTAGGCCCAAATAATAGTGAAGTGTCATGTAGTCGACGTTCACATAACACCACTAGAGGAGAGACAACATACATCTCATCAAAATATCGAACGAATACCAAATTCACATGACTACTAATAGCAAGAATTCAGCCATATCCTTAGGAACAAACGTAACTACTCACAAAGCATATTCATGTTCATGATCAGAGGAGTATTAATATGCATTAAGGATCTGAACATATGATCTTCCACCAAGTAAACCAATTAGCATCAACTACAAGGAGTAATCAACACTACTAGCAACCCACAGGTACCAATTTGTGGTTTTGATACAAGATTGGATACAAGAGATGAACTAGGGTTTTGAGAGGAGATGGTGCTGGTGAAGATGTTGATGGAGATTGACCCCATCCCAATGAGAGGATCGTTGGTGATGATGATGGTGATTATTTCCCCCTCCCGGGGGAAGTTTCCCTGGCAGAACAGCTCCGCCGGAGCCCTAGATTGGTTCCGCCAAGGTTCCGCCTCGTGGAGGCGGAGTTTCGTCCCGTGAGCTTGCTTATGATTTTTTCCAGGGTAAGAGGCTTCATATAGCAGAAGATGGGCACCGGAGGGCCACCAGGGGACCCACGAGACAGGGGGCGCGCCCAGTAGGGGTGGGCGCGCCCCCCACCGTCGTGACCAGGGTGTGGGCCCCCTCTGGTACTTTCTTAGCTCAATAATTCTTATTAATTCGAAAAATGACTTTCGTGGAGTTTTAGGACATTTGGAGCTGTGCAGAATAGGTTTGCAATATTTGCTCCTTTTCCAGCCAGAATCCCAGCTGCCGACATTCTCCCTCTTCATGATAAACCTTGTAAAATAAGAGAGAATAGCCATAAGTATTGTTACATAACGTGTAATAACAGCCCATAATGCAATAAATATCGATATAAAAGCATGATGCAAAATGGACGTATCAGCACCGCACACGGTTAAGAGAAACTTGTGTGTTCTAGGGTCCCCCTGCCCTCGTATATAAAGGAGGGTGGGGGAGGCCGGTCGGCCCTAGGGGCGCGCCCTAGGAGCGGGAGTCCTACTAGGACTACTAGTCCTAGTACGATTCCTCCACAAGGAAGAGAGGGGGAAGGAAGGAGAGGGAGAGGGAGCAGGAAAGGGGGGCGCCGCCCCCTTCCCCTAGTCCAATTCGGACTGCAAAGGGGGGGGGGCGGCCTACCCTAGTCGACCTCCTCTCTCTCCACTAAGTCCCATGGTGGCCCATTAGTTCCCCCGGGGTTTCCGGTAACCCCTCTGACACTCCGTTTTTACCTGAAACCACCCAAAACACTTCCGGTGTCCGAATAACATGGTCCAATATATCAATCTTTATGTCTCGACCATTTCGAGACTCCTCACCATGTCCGTGATCTCATCTAGGTGTCCAAACAAACTTTGGTCATCAAAGCACATAACTCATAATACATATCGTCATCGAACGTTAAGCGTGCGGACTGCTACCTCTTGAGCTTGAGTTGGATTTCCCTTGAAGAGGAAAGGGTGATGCAGCAAAGTAGTGTAAGTATTTCCCTTAGTTTTGAGAACCAAGGTATCAATCCAGCAGGAGACGACGCACAAGTCACTGAATACCTACACAAACAATGAAGAACTTGCAACCAACGCGATAAAGGGGTTGTTAACCCCTTCACGGTCACTCGCAAAAGTGAGATCTGATAGAGATAATAAAGTAAATATTTTTGGTATTTTTGATTTATAGATTGGAAAGTAAAGATTGGAAAATAATAGATCGGTAACTAGCAAGATGTAAATGAGATTCAATAATATGGAAAAGAGACCCGGGGGCCATAGGTTTCACTAGTGGCTTCTCTCGAGATAGCATGTATTACGGTGGGTGAACAAATTACTGCCGAGCAATTGATAGAAACGCACATAATTATGATGGCATCTAAGGCAATGATCATGAACATAGGCATCACATCCGTGTCAAGTAGACCGATTCCTTCCTGCATCTACTACTATTACTCCACACATCGACCGCTATCCAGCATGCATCTAGAGTATTAAATTCTTAAAGAACGGAGTAACGCTTTAAGCAAGATGACATGATGTAGAGGAATTAACTCAAGAAATATGCTGAAAACCCCATCTTGTTATCCTCGATGGCAACAATACAATACATGCCTTGCTGCCCCTACTATCACTGGGAAAGGACACCACAAGATTGAACTCAAATCTAAGCACTTCTCTCATGGCAAGAAAGATCAATCTAGTAGGCCAGACTAAACTGATAATTCAAAGAGACTTGCAAAGGTATCAAATCATGCATATAGGAATTCAGATAAGAACCAAATAATATTCACAGATAATCTTAATCATAAATCCACAATTCATCGGATCTCGACAAACACACCACAAAAGAGTATTACATCGAATAGCTCTCCAAGAACATCGAAGAGAACTTTGTATTGAGCATCAAAGAGATAGAAGAAGCCATCTAGCTAATAACTATGGACCCGAAGGTCTGTGGTAAACTACTCACGCTTCATCGAAGAGGTAATGTGTTGATGTAGAAGCCCTCCGTGATCAAATCGCCCTCCGACAGATCGCCGGAAAAGGCCCCAAGATGGGATCTCACAGGTACAGAAGGTTCCGGAGGTGGAAAAGTGGTTTCATGGCTCCCCCAGATGTTTTTAGGGTATAAGAGTATATATAGGCGAAAGAACTAGGTCGGTGGAGCTACAAGGGGCCCACGAGGGTGGGGGCACGCCTACCCCCCTGGGTGCGCCCTCCTGCCTCATGGCCTCCTCGTTACATCTCCGACTCCATCTCCAAGTCTTCTGGTTTGCTTTCGGTCCAAGAAAGATCATCATGAAGGTTTCATTCCGTTTGGACTCCGTTTGGTATTCCTTTTCCACAAAACTCTAAAATAGGCAAAAAAAAAACAGAAACTGGCACTGGGCCTTCGGTTAATAGGTTAGTACCAAAAATAATATAAAAGAGCATATTAAAGCCCATTAAACATCCAAAACAGATAATATAATAGCATGGAACAATAAAAAATTATAGATACATTGGAAGATACATTGGAGACGTATCACGGACCCTACGGGTTCGAGAACTATGTAGACATGACCGAGACACATCTCTGGTCAATAACCAATAGCGGAACCTCGATGCTCATATTGGCTCCTACATATTCCACGAAGATCTTTATCGGTCAAACAGCATAACAACATACGTTGTTCCCTTTGTCATCAGTATGTTACTTGCCCGAGATTTGATTGTCGGTATCATCATACCTAGTTCAATCTCATTACTGGCAAGTCTCTTTACTTGTTCCGTAATACTTCATCCCACAACTAACTCATTAGTCACATTGCTTGCAAGGCTTATAGTGATGAGCATTACCGAGAGGCCCAAAGATACCTCTCCGAAACACGGAGTGACAAATCCTAATCTCGATCTATGCCAACCCAAGAAACACCTTTCGAGACACCTGTAGAGCATCTTTATAATCAGCCATTTACGTTGTGACGTTTGATAGCACACAAAGTGTTCCTCCGGTATCCGGGAGTTGCATAATCTCATAGTGTGAGGAACATGTATAAGTCATGAAGAATACAGTAGCAGTGAAACTGCAACGACCATATTGCAAAGCTAACGGATGGGTCATGTCCATCACATCATTCTCCTAATGATGTTATCTCGTTCATCAAATGACAACACATGTCTATAGTTAGGAAACTTAACCATCTTTGATTAACGAGCTAGTCAAGTAGAGGCATACTAGGGACACTATGTTTTGTCTATGTATTCACACATGTACTAAGTTTCCGGTTAATACAAATATAGCATAAATAATAAACATTTATCATGAAATAAGGAAATAAATAATAACTTTATTATTGGCTCTAGGGCATATTTCTTCAGTCTCCCACTTGCAATAGAGTCAATAATCTAGGTTACAAAGTAATGATTCTAACACCCATGGATTTTTAGTGCTGATCATGTTTTGCTCGTGAAAGACGCTTAGTCAACATGTCTGCAACATTCAGATCCGTATGTATCTTGCAAATCTCTATGTCTCCCTCTGACACTTGATGACGGATGGAATTGAAGCGTCTCTTGATGTGCTTGGTACTTTTGTGAAATCTGGATTCCTTCGCCAAGGCAATTGCACTTGTATTGTCACAAAATATTTTCATTGGACCCGATGCACTAGGTATGACACCTAGATCGGACATGAACTCCTTCATCTAGACTCCTTCATTTGCTGCTTCTTAAGCAGCTATGTACTCCGCTTCACACGTAGATCCCGCCATGACACTTTGCTTGGAACTGCATCAACTGACAGCTCCACCATTTAATAAAAATACGTATCCAGATTGTGACCTAGAGTCATCCGGATCAGTGTCAAAGCTTGCATCGACGTAACCAGTTACGACGAGCTCTTTGTCACCTCCATAAATGAGAAACATATCCTTAGTCCTTTTCGGGTATTTCAGGATGTTCTTGACTGCTGTCCAGTGCTCCACTACGGGATTACTTTGGTACCTCCATGCTATACTTATAGCAAGGCACACATCAGGTCTGGTACACATCATTGCATACATGATAGAACCTATGGGTGAAGCATAGGGAATGACTTTTATTTTCTCTCTATCTTCTGCAGTGGTAGGGCATTGAGTCTGACTCAACTTCACACCTTGTAACATAGGCAAGAACCCTTTCTTTGACTGATCCATTTTGAACTTCTTCAAAACTTTATCATGTTATGTGCTTTGTGAAAGTCCAATTAAGCATCTTGATCTATCTCTATAGATCTTGATGCACAATATGTAAGCAGCTTCACCGAGGTCTTTCAATGAAAAACTCTTATTCAAGTATCCCTTTATGCTATCCAAAAATTCTATATCATTTCCAATCAACAATATGTCATCTACATATAATATTAGAAATGCTACAGAACTCCCACTCACTTTCTTGTAAATACATGCTTCTCCAAAAATCTGTATAAAACCATATGCTTTGATCACACTATCAAAGCGTTTATTCCAACTCTGAGAGGCTTGCACCCTTTGTTAGCACCCTTTGGATCAACAAAACCTTCTGGTTGCATCATATACAACTCTTCTTCCAGAAATCTATTCAGGAATGTAGTTTTGACATCCATCTGCCAAATTTCATAATCATAAAATGCGGCAATAGCTAACATGATTCGGACAGACTTAAGCATCGCTACAGGTGAGAAAGTCTCATCATAGTCAACTCCTTGAACTTGTCGAAAACCTTCCACAACAAGTCGAGCTTTGTAGACAGTAACATTACCAATAGCGTCAGTCTTCTTCTTGAAGATCCATTCTATGGCTTGCCGATCATCGGGCAAATCCACCAAAGTCCACACTTTGTTCTCATACATGGATCCCATCTCAGATTTCACGGCCTCAACCTATTTCGTGGAATCTGGGATCATCATCGCTTCCTCATAGTTCGTAGGTTCACCATGGTCTAGTAACATGACTTCCAGAACAGGATTACCATACCACTCTGGTGTGGATAGTACTCTGGAAGACCTACGGGTTCTGTAGTAACTTGATCTAAAGTTTCATGATCATCATCATTAGCTTCCTCACTAATTGGTGTAGGAATCACTCGGACTAATTTCTGTGATGAACTACTTTCCAATTCAGGAGAAGGTACAATTACCTCATCAAGTTCTACTTTCCTCCCACTCACTTCTTTCGAGAGAAACTCCTTCTCTAGAAAGGATCCATTTTTAGCAACGAATATCTTGCCTTCAGATCTGTGATAGAAGGTGTACCCAAAAGTTTCCTTTGGGTATCCTATGAAGACGCACTTCTCTAATTTGGGTTCGAGCTTATCTGGTTGAAACTTTTTCACATAAGCATCACAACCCCAAACTTTGAGAAACGACAACTTTGGTTTCTTGCGAAACCACAGTTCATAAGGCGTCGTCTCAACGGATTTTGATGCTGCCCTATTTAAAGTGAATACAGTCATCTCTAAATCATATCCGCAAAACGATAGTGGTAAATCAGGAAGAGACATCATAGATCGCACCATATCCAATAAAGTATGGTTACGACATTCAGACACACCATTTCGCTATGGTGTTCCAGGTGGTGTAAGTTGTGAAATAATCCACATTGTTTCAAATGAAGACCAAACTCGTAACTCTAATATTCACCTCCACGATCAGATCATAGAAACTTTATTTTCTTGTTACAATGATTTTCCACTTCACTCTGAAATTCTTTGAACTTTTCAAATGTTTCAGACTTATGCTTCATTAAGTAGATATGACCATATTTGCTCAAATCATCTGTGAAGGTAAGAAAATAATGATACCCGCCACGAGCCTCAATACTCATTGGACCGCATACATCAGGTATGTATTATTTCCAATAAGTCAGTAGCGCGTTCCATTGTTCCGAAGAATGGAGTTTTAGTCATCTTGCCCATGAGGCACGGTTCACAAGCACCAAGTGATTCATAATCAAGTGATTCCAAAAGCCCATTAGCATGGAGTTTCTTCATGCGCTTTACACCGATATGACCTAAACGGCAATGCCACAAATAAGTTGCACTATCATTATCAACTTTGCATCTTTTGGCTTCAATATTATGAACATGTGTATCATCACGATCGAGATTCAAAAAAAATAGACAACTTAGCAAGGGTGCATGACCATAAAAGATATTACTCATATAAATAGAACAACCATTATTCTCTGATTTAAATGAATAACCGTCTCTCATTAAACAAGATCCAGATATGATGTTCATGCTCAATGCTGACACCAAATAACAATTATTCAGGTCTAAAACTAATCCCCAAGGTAGATGTAGAGGTAGCATGCCGACGGCGATCACATCGACCTTGGAACCATTTCCCACGTGCATCATCACCTCATCCTTAGCCAATCTTCGTTTAATCCGTAGTCCCTATTTCGAGTTGCAAATATGAGCAACAGAACCAGTATCAAATACCCAGGCGGTACTACGAGCATTAGTAAGGTACACATCAATAACATGCATATCAAATATACCTTTCACTTTGCCATCCTTCTTATCTGCCAAATACTTCGGCCAGTTTTGCTTCCAGTGATCAGTCCCTTTGCAATAGAAGCACTTAGTTTCAGGCTTAGGTCCAGACTTGGGTTTATTCTCCTTAGTAGCAACTTTCTTGCCGTTCTTCTTGAAGTTCCCCTTCTTCCCTTTGCCCTTTTTCTTGAAACTAGTGGTCTTGTTGACAATCAACACTTGATGCTCCTTTTTTGATTTCTACCTCCGCAGCCTTTAGCATTGCGAAGAGATCGGGAATTGTCTTGTTCATCTCTTGCATATTATAGTTCATCACAAAGCCTTTATAGCTTGGTGGCAGTGATTGAAGAACTCTGTCAATGACACTATCTTCAGGAAGATTAACTCCCAGCTGAGTCAAGTGGTTATGGTACCTAGACATTCTAAGTATGTGTTCACTGACAGAACTATTCTCCTCCATTTTGCAGCTATAGAACTTGTTGGAGACTTCATATCTCTCAACTCGGGCATTTGCTTGAAATATTAACTTCAACTCTTGGAACATCTCATATGCTCCATGATGTTCAAAATGTATCTGAAGTCCCGATTCTAAGACGTAAAGCATGGCACACTGAATTATCGAGTATTCATCAACACGCGTCTGCCAGGCGTTCACAATGTCTACAGTTGCTGGCGCAGGTGGTACACCTAGCAGTGCTTCGAGGACGTAATTCTTCTATGCAGCAATGAGGATAATCCTCAAGTTACGGACCCAGTCCGTGTAATTGCTACCATCATATTTCAACTTAGCTTTCTCTAGGAACGCATTAAAATTCAAAGGAACGGTAGCACAGGCCATTGATCTACAATAACATATACATGCAAAATAACTATCAGGACTAAGTTCATGATAAATTAAAGTTCAATTAATCATATTACTTAAGAACTCCCACTTAGATAGACATCCCTCTAGTCATCTAAATGATCATGTGATCCAAATCAACTAAACCATGTCCGGTCATCACGTGAGATGGAGTAGTTTTCAATGGTGAACATCACTATGTTGATCATATCTACTATACGATTCACGTTCGACCTTTCGGTCTCAGTGTTCCGAGGTCATATCTACATATGCTAGGCTCGTCAAGTTTAACCCGAGTATTCTGCGTGTGCAAAACTGGCTTGCACCCATTGTATGTGAACGTAGAGCTTATCACTCCCGATCATCACGTGGTGTCTCGGCACGATGAACTGTAGCAATGGTGCATACTCAGGGAGAACACTTATACCTTGAAATTTAGTAAGGGGTCACCTTATAATGCTACCGCCGTACTAAGCAAAATAAGATGCATAAAAGATAAACATCACATGCAATCAAAATATGTGACATGATATGGCCATCATCATCTTGTGCTCATGATCTCCATCACCGAAGCATCGTCATGATCTCCATTGTCACCGGCGCGACACCTTGATCTCCATAGTAGCATCATTGTCGTCTCAGCAACTATCGCTTCTACGACTATCGCTACCGCTTAGTGATAAAGTAAAACAATTACATGGCGATTGCATTGCATACAATAAAGCGACAACCATGTGGCTCCTGCCAGTTGCTGATAACTTTCTTACAAAACATGATCATCTCATACAACAATTTATATCACATTATGTCTTGACCATATCACATCACAACAAGCCTTGGAAAAACAAGTTAGACGTCCTCTACTTTGTTGTTGCAATTTTTACGTGGCTGCTACGGGCTTCTAGCAAGAACCGTTCTTACCTACGCATCAAAACCACAATGATTTTTCATCAAGTGTGTTGTTTTAACCTTCAACAAGGACCGGCCATAGTCAAACTCGATTCAAATAAAGTTGGAGAAACAGACACCTGCCAGCCACCTATGTGCAAAAGCACGTCGGTAGAACCAGTCTCATGAACGCGGTCATGTAACGTCGGTCTGGGCCGCTTCATCCAACAATACCACCGAATCAAAGTAAGACGTTGGTGGTAAGCAGTATGACTATTATCACCCACAACTCTTTGTGTTCTACTCGTGCATAAAACATCTATGCATAGACCTGGCTCTAATACCACTATTGGGGAACACAGTAATTTCAAAAAAATTCCTACGATCATGCAAGATCTATCTAGGAGATGCATAGCAACGAGAGGGGAGAGTGTGTCCACGTACCCTCGTAGACTGAAAGAGGAAGCATTTAGTTAACGCGGTTGATGTAGTCGAACATCTTCGGGATCTAACCGATCCAAGTACCGAACGTATGACACCTCCGCGTTCAGCACACGTTCAGCTTGATGACGTCCCTCGTGCTCTTGATCCAGTTGAGGACGAGGGTGAGTTCCGTCAGCACGACGGCATGTCGACGGTGATGATGATGTTACTGGCGCAGTGCTTCGCCTAAGTACTATGATGGTATGATCGAGGTGTGCAACTGTGGAGGGGGCACCGCACAAGGTTAAGAGAAACTTGAGTGTTCTAGGGTGACCCCCTGCCCCCGTATACAAAGGAGGGAGGGGAGGCTGGCCGGCCCTAGGGGCACGCCCAAGGAGAGGGAGTCCTACTAGGACTACTAGTCCTAGTAGGATTCCTCCACAAGAAAGAGATGGGGAAGGAAGGAGAGGGAGAGGGAGTAGGAAAGGGGGGTGCCGCCTCTTCCCCTAGTCCAATTCAGACTAAAAAATGGGGGAACACGGCCTGCCCTAGCTGCCCTCATCTCTCTCCACTAAGGCCCATGGTGGCCCATTAGTTCCCCCAGGGTTTCCGGTAACCCCTTCAGCACTCCGTTTTTACCCGAAACCACCTGGAACACTTCCGATGTCCGAATAACATGGTACAATATATCAATATTTATGTCTCAACCATTTTGAGACTCCTCGTCACGTCCGTGATCTCATCAGGGACTCCGAAGAAACTTTGGTCATCAAAACACATAACTCATAATACATATCGTCATCGAAAGTTAAGCGTGCGGACCCTACGGGTTAGAGAACTATGTAGACATGACCTAGACACATCTCTGGTCAATAACCAATAGCGGAACCTGGATGTATTGGCTCCTTCATATTATATGAAGATCTTTATCGGTCAAACCGCATAACAA
This sequence comes from Triticum aestivum, assembly GCF_018294505.1. Lineage (NCBI taxonomy): Eukaryota > Viridiplantae > Streptophyta > Magnoliopsida > Poales > Poaceae > Triticum > Triticum aestivum. The sequence goes on from NC_057801.1 coordinate 556,509,513, forward strand.
CATACGTTGTTCCCTTTGTCATTGGTATGTTACTTGCCCGAGATTCGATCGTCGGTATCATCATACCTAGTTCAATCTCGTTACCGGCAAGTCTCTTTACTCGTTCCGTAATACTTCATCCCGCAACTAACTCATTAGTCACATTGCTTGCAAGGCTTATAGTGATGAGCATTACCGAGAGGGCCCAGAGATACCTCTCCGAAACACGGAGTGGAAAATCCTATTCTCGATCTATGCCAACCCAACAAATACCTTCGGAGACACCTGTAGAGCATCTTTATAATCACCCATTTACATTGTGACATTTGGTAGCACACAAAGTGTTCCTCCGGTATCCGGGAGTTGCATAATCTCATAGTCTGAGGAACATGTAAAAGTCATGAAGAAAGCAGTAGCAATGAAACTGCAATGATCATAACGCTAAGCTAACGGATGGGTCATGTCCATCACATAATTCTCATAATGATGTGATCCCGTTCATCAAATGACAACACAAGTCTATGGTTAGGAAACTTAACCATGTTTGATTAACGAACTAGTCAAGTAGAGGCATACTAGAGACACTGTGTTTTGTCTATGTATTCACACATGTACTAAGTCTCCGGTTAATACAATTATAGCATGAATAATAAACATTTATCATGAAATAAGGAAATAAATAATAACTTTATTATTTCCTATAGAGCATGTTTCCTTCACATACCCCCCGATACTACTCATATAGATTCATCAAAATAAGCAAACAACACGCAAAAAACAGAATCTGTCAAAAACAGAACAGTCCGTAGTAATCTGTAACTCTCAAGTACTTCTGTAAATCCCAAAATTCTGAAGTAAAATGGTGGACGTGAGTAATTTGTCTATTAATCTTGTGCAAAAGGAATCAACTTAAAAACGCTCTTCTGTTAAAAATGACAATTATTCTCGTGAGTGCAAAGTTTCTGTTTTTACAGCAAGATCACATTAACTTTCACCCAAGTCTTCCCAAAGGTTATACTTGGCACAAACACTAATTAAAACATAAAACCACATCTAACCAGAGGCTAGATGCATTATTTATTACTAAACAGGAGCAAAAAGTAAAGAACAAAAATAGAATTGGGTTGCCTCCCAACAAGCGCTATCGTTTAACGCCCCTAGCTAGGCATAAAAACACGAATAGATCTAGGTATTGCCATCTTTGGTATGCAATCCATAAGTGGCTCTCATAATAGATTCATAAGGAAATTTAATTTTATTCCTAGGAAAGTTTTCCATGTCTTTCCTTAACGGAAATTGGAATCTAGTGTTTCCTTTTTTTCATATCAATAATTGCACCAATCGTTCTAAGGAAAGGCCTACCAAGAATAATAGGACATGTAGGATTGCAATCTATATCAAGCACAATGAAATCTACGGGCACATAATTCCGATTTGCAACAATAAGTACATCATTAATCCTCCCCATAGGTTTCTTAATGGTGGAATCTGCAAGATGCAAATTTAAAGAACAATCATCAAATTCGCGGAAACCTAGCACGTCATACAAAGGTTTGGGAATCGTGGAAACACTAGCACCAAAATCACACAAAGCATAGCATTTATAATATTTAATCTTAATCTTAATAGTAGGTTCCCACTCATCATAAAGTTTTCTAGGGATAGAAACTTCTAGTTCAAGCTTTTCTTCAAAAGACTGCATCATAGCATCAATGATATGTTTAGTAAAAGCTTTGTTTTGATTATAAGCACGAGGAGAATTTAACACGGATTGCAACAAGGAAATACAATCTATTAAAGAACAATTATCATAATTAAATTCCTTTAAATCCAAAATAGTGGGTTCATTGCTACTTAAAGTCTTGACCTCTCCAATCCCACTTTTATCAATTTTTGCATCTAGATCTAAAAACTCCGAATCGTTGGGACGCCTTTTAACTAAGTTGACTCATCTCCAGTCCCATATTTATCAAGATTCATATTGGGAAACAAAGATTTAATAGGCGTCACATCAATCACTTTAGATCTTCATCATTATTATCATGAAAACTAGAAGAACACGCTTTTACAAACCAATCTTTTTTAGATCTCATCTTAGCGGTTCTTTCTTTGCACTCATCAATGGAAATTCTCATGGCATTGAGAGACTCATTGATATCATGTTTAGATGGGATAGATCTAAGTTTTAAAGAATCAACATCAAGAGAAATTATATCAACGTTCCTAGCCAACTCATCAATCTTAAGCAATTTTTCTTCAATCAAAGCATTAAAATTCTTTTGCAAACTCATAAATTCTTTAACACCATTCTCAAAATTAGAGGGAAACTTATTAAAATTTCCATAAGAGTTGTTGTAGGAATTACCATAACTATTAGAGGAATTACTAGGAAACGACCTAGGATTAAAATTGCCTCTATACGCGTTGTTCCTTCCAACAAAATTCACATCCATAGATTCATTATTATTCTCAATCAAAGTTGACAAAGGAATATCATTAGGATTGGAAGAAACACTTTTATTAGCAAATAATTTCATAAGTTCATCCATCTTTCCACTCAAAACATTAATTTCTTCAATCGCATGAACTTTTTTACTAGTGGATCTTTTGGTGTGCCATTGAGAATAATTAACCAATATTATATAGGAGTTTAGTAGCCTCTCCTAAAGTGATTTCCATAAAAGTGCCTCTCGTGGCCGAATCTAAAAGATTTCTAGAAGCAAAATTCAATCTGGCATAAATTTTTTGTATAATCATCCACAAATTCAAACCATGTGTAGGGCAATTATGTATCATCAATTTCATCCTCTCCCAAGATTGTGCAATATGTTCATGATCAAGTTGCTTAAAATTCATAATATCATTCCTAAGGGAGATGATCTTAGCAGGAGGAAAATACTTATAGATAAAAGCATCTTTACACTTATTCCAAGAATCAATACTATTTTTCGGCAAAGATGAGAACCAAGTTTTAACATGATCTCTAAGTGAAAATGGAAATAGCTTCAATTTAACAATATCATTATCCACATCTTTCTTCTTTTGCATATCGCACAAATCAACGAAATTTTTTAGATGGGATGCGGCATCTTCACTAGGAAGGCCAGAAAATTGATCTTTCATAACAAGATTCAACAAAGCGGCATTAATTTCGCAAGATTCAGCATTAGTAGTAGGAGCAATCGGAGTCCTAATAAAATCATTATTGCTGGTATTGGAAAAGTCACACAATTTAGTATTATCTTGAGCCATCGTGACAAACCAATCAATCCAACACACAAGCACACAAAGGAAGATGGGCGAAGAAAAGGCAAAGGTTTTTTTAAAATTGTTTTAGAAGTTGGGGAGAGGAAAACGAGAGGCGAACGATGAATAATGTAATGCAAGGGAGAAGAGTTTATGACGGGTACTTGGTATGGCTTGACTTGACGTAGATCTCCCCGGCAACGGCACCAGAAATCCTTCTTGCTACCTCTTGAGCTTGCGTTGGTTTTCCCTTGAAGAGGAAAGGGTGATGCAGCAAAGTAGCATAAGTATTTCCCTCAGTTTTGAGAACAAAGGTATCAATCTGGTAGGAGACAAGGCACAAGTCACCGAATACCTACACAAACAATCAACAACTTGCACCCAACGCGATAAAGGGGTTGTCAATCCTTTCACGGTTACTTGCAAAAGTGAGATCTGATAGAGATAGATAAACGGTAAAGTAAATATTTTTGGTATTTTTGGTTTATAGATCGAAAAGTAAAGATTGCAAAATAGTAGATCGGAAACTAGCATGATGTAAACGAGATTCAATAATATGGAAAAGAGACTTGCAAAGATATCAAATCATGCATATAAGAATTCAGAGAAGAACCAAATAATATTCATAGATAATCTTGATCATAAATCCACAATCCATCGGATCTCGGCAAATACACCACAAAAGAATATTACATCGAATAGATCTCCATGAACATCAAGCAGAACATGGTATTGAGAATCAAAGAGATAGAAGAATCCATCTAGCTAATAACTACGGACCTGAAGGTCTGTGGTAAACTACTCACGCTTCATCGAAGAGGTAATGGTGTTGATGTAGAAGCCCTCCGTGATAGAATCCCCCTCCGGCAGGACGCTGGAAAAGGCCCCAAGATGGGATCTCACGGGTACAGAAGGTTGCGGCGGTGTAAAAGAGGTTTCATGGCTCTCCTGGATGCTTTTAGGGTATAAGAGTATATATATATAGGCTAAGGAACTAGGCCAGGGGAGCCACGAGGGGCCCACGATGGTGGGGGGCGCGCCCTACCCCCTGGGTGCACCCTCCTACCTCGTGGCTTCCTCGCTGCGTCTCCGACTTCATCTCCAAGTCTTCTAGTTTGCTTTCGGTCCAAGAAAGATCATCGCGAAGGTTTCATTCCATTTGGACTCCGTTTGGTATTCCTTTTCTGCAAAACTCTAAAATAGGCAAAAAAACAAAAACTGGCACTGGGCCCTCGGTTAATAGGTTAGTCCCAAAATAATATAAAATAGCATATAAATGCCAATTAAACATCCAAAACAGATAATATAATAGCATGGAACAATAAAAAATTATAGATATGTTGGAGACGTATCAGGCCTCCGCTTCGTGGGTGCCCTCCTCGTAGTGGTGAGTTGCCTAAGCCTTTCTGGGCACCAACCTTTTGGCTCTCGAGTTGAGGTAAGCACGTGCACGCTGAGAAAACACCTCATAGTCTTTGTCGAAGGCACCGAGGGTGGCCTCGAGAAAATGCCACAAACTATCGTTTAAAGCAGCCAACCGAGTCGCGGCATCGGTGCATGAGGTGTCGATGTGACCTCGACGGCGAGGTGCTCCTCCAAGATCTGGGGGCGGCACGAATAGCAGCCATCAGGACCTCGTCCGCGCGTTCGGCCGTGATTTGCTTCTCTACTGCCAAATGCTCCTTGAGATCCTGGCTATACTGCGTGCACCATGTCTTAGGGCGGCGCTTATTTGGTGGAGGGGTTGGTGATTTGGGTGGAAGGTGTCGCGCCGACGGTCGAGGCATGTGGGATGTGGAAGGAGGAGTAGGATGGGGGTCATGTGTGGATTACCTGCATGGATAGACGAGGCCGAGCAGCATGAAGGAGGGTCGCCGGCGAGGGGGGCGGCACTGCAAGCAAGGAGTGAAGGTTTCAACTTGGAAAGGAAGGCGGAAACAGGGAAAATGTGGCTTTTGGTAAGGGGGAGGGGGCGGGGAGGTAGATATTTCCGCGGAAGCCGAAAATTTTGAATCGGTTCAGCAAAAAACCTGGCGCGCAAAGTGTCATCAGACACGGTCCCTTATTCAGAGTTGTGTACGATATGTGAACATCACAAACGATTCAGATAGCTTAACCCGTGTGTGATGAGTTTGAACGTCAAAAATTTTGGTTCCAATTTCCCTGGTTACAGTGGTCATCCACATCATTGCATAATTTGGGTACACAAAGGAGACTACAACACACCCACACTTCTTAATCGAGCAAGTTCATCAATTAAATAGAGCTAGCTGGCCTAAACATCACTCTAACAAATTAAAGACCGGCGCTCTTAATTAAACGAAACAAAGATTACTACTATGCTGGTGCTCGTCGATCTCTGCCGCCTCCTTCATGTCCAGCTCATGCTTGATGGTCTCCTGGGGAAGGGGCTCTATGGCATCCATCGCACCATACTCGGCAAGCATCTCGCCATTCGCGTCCCCCATCTCTTTGGAAAAGGCTGGCACGAGATGGGCGTGGGCAGCCGTGATCTCGGCTTGGACTGGCTCCATCATCGCAAGGTATGCAGCGGAGGAACGGACGGCTGCTCGAACGCTCTCAGCGATTGCGAACTCTTCGCTCGTGGGTTGCCAACCATTGTCGGAGAAGCTTCGTTCGATTTGTGCGATGACCGCCATGAGCTGGGCGTGGGCGGCCTCGACATGGTCGTGGGTGGCCTCCATCAGGGCTAAGGCCGCCGCTGTGAAACGTTCAGCTGCTGCGCCGCTCTCGCTAGTTGTTATCCCCGAGGCAAATGTTGCTGCCGCCGCCTAAGAAGCAACAGCGGCCGTTTGGGCCGCCTTGGCCGTCCGGTCGCAGATTGTGGCTGCGCCTCATGCACCTTGTTAGCATGCGCATGGCGGCTGCGGCCGCACTCTGGAGTGGGCCGCCGAAGTTGCCCTCACGATGCAGGTCCATGTCCCCATCTTTCACCGGCGACGACTGAACAATGAAATGATATTTGGGGAGCGACCTAGTGTGCTTGACACGCCGGCTATGGACTGTAGCTAACACACCTTCTCTCATAAGCCATAGGCGTACTATACACCGACGGTGCTCCAGGATATTTTGTACTGCATCTCACACGGTTGGTGATAATAAACTGTGTGCGATCTACTTGATTTTTTGTCTTGATTTGAATCACATAATGGGGTCACAGCTGCAATGGATGGTGTTTGAATTGTTAGGACTTCTATCTGCAGTGAACATGAAACTATAGGTGTGTCATCAAAAAAATTGGAATTATTTAGGGTTCGTTTGGAATTTTTATACATTAACTTGGTTTTCTAGGCATTTCAAGTGCACAATTCAAAATTAAACCACATGCACATGCTCCGGTGCACGAAAATGGGTAGTAAGATGATATATGTGTCTATGGGTTGATGCTTACATCCCATTCAAGAAATGGGGATGAATTTCAAACACCACGACACCGTGGCTCTCCGACAAACGTTAAGGTGCTTGATTTTGTAACTCTAGTAAATACAAAACTCATCTGAAATTCATGAACCTTGGCATGCTATCATGGAACGGCATCAAGATGCTGGGGTAAAAAAATAGTGTCCCATTTAGGGCAGGTTATGGTATAAGCTTCTCGCAAACCAGAGCTTCTCTCACAACAAGCATGATGGTTTCGGTAGGGAACATGCCACCTTGGGGGACGAAACAATATCTGTTACCTCTTCTTACTTTCAAATTTTTTCTCGTGTCAACATAGAACAACAGGAGTGTTGTGCAATTTTTTGGGATTTTTCGGGGTTCGCGTGGACATTTTATATATTAACTGAGTTTTCTATGCATTTATGTGCATAATTCAAATTTGAACTACATGCACATGCTCCAGTGCATATAAATGGGTCGAAAAATCAAAGTGTGTCCTTGGTTGCAACCTTAGGTCCCATACAAGGATGGGAATGAATGTCAAACACCTTTTCCACCGTCGCTCGTCCGCTAACATTGAGATACATGGTTTCAAAATTCTAGTAAGTCGAAAACTCGTCTAAAATTCATGAAACTTGACATGCTACCATGGAATGGCAGCAACATGCAATGGTGAAAATATTGTCCCATTTGGGGCAGGTTGGGGTATAAGCTTCTCACAAACCAGAGCTTCTCGCAACAAACCTCATGGTTACGGTAGGGAACATTTCACCTTTCTGGACGAAACAATATCTGTTGCCTCTTCTTGATTTATTTATTTTTCTCTAGTGTCAACATAGAACAACATGAGTGTTGTGTTAAGTTTTGGAATTTTTTGGGGTTCGTTTGGACATTTTTATGCATTAATTGAGTTTTCAATGCATTTATGTGCATAATTCAAATTTGAACTACATGCACATGCTCTAATGCATATAAATTGGTTGAAAATTCAAATCTATCTCCTTGGTTGCATGCTTAGGTCCCATGCAAGAAATGGGAATGAATGTCAAACACCCTGCCACCGTCACTCGGCCACAAACATTGAGATACCTGATCTTTATATTCTAGTAAATCCAAAACTCATCTAAAATTCATGAAACATGGCATGCTATCATGGAGCAGCATCAACATCCCGTCGTAAATTTTTTGTCCCATTTGGGGAAGGTTTGGGTATAAGCTTCTCACAACCAGCTTCTCACAACAAGCCTGGTGGTTTCAGTAGGGAACATTTCACCATTTTAGACGAAACGATAGTCGTTGCCTCTTCTTGATTTCAATTTTTTATCTAGTGTCAGCATTGAACAACATGAGTGTTGTGTTAAATTTTGGAATTTTTCGGGGTTCATTAGGACATTCTTATGCATTAATTGAATTTTCAATGCATTTATGTGCATAATTCCAATTTGAACTACATGCACATGCTCTAATGCATATAAATTGGTTGAAAATTCAAACCTGTGTCCCTAGTCGCATGCTTAGGTCCCATGCAAGAAATGGGAATGAATGTCAAACACCCTGCCACCGTCACTCGGCCGCAAACATTGAGATACCTGGTTTTTAAATTCTAGTAAATCCAAAACTCATCTTAAATTCATGAAACATGGCATGCTATCATGGAGCACCATCAACATCCCGTCATAAATTTTTTGTCCCATTTGGGGCAGGTTTGGGTATAAGCTTCTCACAACCAGCTTCTCACAACAAGCCAAGTGGTTTCTGTAGGGAACGTTTCACCTTTTTAGACGAAACGATAGCCGTTGCCTCTTCTTGATTTCAATTTTGTTATCCCGTGTCAGCATTGAACAACATGAGTGTTGTGTTAAATTTTGGAATTTTTTGGGGTTCGTGAGGACATTCTTATGCATCAATTGAATTTTCAATGCATTTATGTGCATAATTCCAATTTGAACTACATGCACATGCTCTAATGCATATAAATTGGTTGAAAATTCAAACATGTGTCCTTGGTTGCATGCTTAGGTCCCATGCAAGAAATGGGAGTGGATATCAAACACCCTGCCACCGTCACTCGGCCGCAAACATTGAGATACCTGGTTTTTAAATTCTAGTAAATCCAAAACTCGTCTGAAATTCATGAAACCTGGCATGCTATCATGGAATGGAACCCGACATGTCGTGGTAAATTTTTTGTCCCATTTGGGGCAGCTTTGGGTATAAGCTTCTCACAAACCAGAGCTTCTCACAACAAGCCTGATGGTTTCGGTAGGGAATGTGCAACCTTTGGGGATGAAACGATACCCGTTGACTGTTATTGGTTTCAAAAAAATTCTAGTGTCAACATAGAACAATAGGAGTGTTGTGTTAAATTTTGGAATTTTCGGGGTTCGTTTGGTCATTTTTATACATTAACTGGGTTTTCTAGGCATTTTATGTGCATAATTCAAATTTGAACTACATGCACATGCTCCAGCGCATATAAATTGGTTGAAGAATTAAATTTGTGTCCTTGGGTGCATCTTAGGTCCCATGCAAGAAATGAGAATGAATTCAAACACCAGGGCACTATTGATTGCCGACAAAATGTTGAGATACTTTGTTTTTAAATCCTAGTAAATCCAAAACTCGTCTAAAGTTTATGAACTTGGCATGCTATCATGGAATGGCACCCAACGTGCTGTGGTAATTTTCGTGTCCATTTTGAGAGACGGGGCACTCAAATAACAGTCAACAAAGGCATTTTGAAACAACTAGCTACCACTCTAACATCGCAAACATTTTAGATAGAACACCGTATGTACACTGACAGCTTCCGCAGTGAGCCAATGGAAAATGTGCTGAGCAGGATTTGTGTAGCTCTTCATCGCAAACGTTTTAGATAGAACACTTGTATGCAAAGTGGGAGCTATGGTCTTCCGCAGTAAGCCAAGGGAAAATTTGCTGCACAGGATTTGTGCATCTCTTGAACGCAAACGGTTCAGATTGAATAAGGTATGCAAAGTGAGACTTTGGTGCTAAGCCAAGAGAAAATTTGGCAAGCAAGATTTCTACCTCCCTTCAACGCAAACATTTTTTTTCAGATGACCCGTGTGCAACCACGTACAGACAATTTGGTAAGATTCTCATATGTCATATTGGGTATATTGCTATTTGTCAAACTGGAAAGATTGACATTTGTTGATCTAGTAACATTGCCATTTGTCAATCGTTATAACACTGCAATTTGTTAAAATATGCACCTAAAAATAACTACCACTATCTAATTTTTGCAACTAAAATTCAGTAATTAAGTATAGATTTCATTCATAGATTAAGCAATCGTGCTTAATTTATACAAACAGTTCAGCTCGACAGCTGAACCGACCAAACTTTTCCCCAATTGTTGCCAACCACGTACTGAAATAGCTAGTTCAACTATATATACTAGCTAATTTTAAGTATGTTGTACAGTTCAACCACATCTATAGTCAGATGAACTGAACAAAATAACCCCTAAATACTACTAATATGGAGGGGCTTTGTACTACTCCGGCAGCCTCTCCTCTGTCGAGCGCGCTCAGTAAGAGGAAGAGGAGGAGGAGCCTACCGACGAGCTGGACAACTGCAATACGGTGCCTGCCGCTGCTGCACCTTCAGCGACGCTCACCTCGAACACCCTGTGCCGCTCTAGACGACCCCGCTCAAAGCGGCTGGACTACTCGTAGATATCCTGATTCCTCGCCTCTGCATTGGCGTGTGCCGCGGCCACAGCGGCGGTAAGGCTCTTTGCATGCTTGATGAGGCGCTCCTCCTCCTCCCGCAGGAACTCGATCTAGCGCACAAGGTCACTGCCGCACATGTGGGCCTCCACCTCCGCCTCCCTCATTTGGGTGGTGGCGGCAGAGCGGGTGATGATCCTGGCGGTCGATGGTGGGCTAGCAGCCACGGCGGCCGACGATGGGGTGGCGACCACGACCACCACCTCCCGTCTTCGGGCCGCGGTGGCGGAGCGGGTGATGGCCACGGTGGCCGGTAGTGGGGTGGCGGCCACGACGGCCACCTCACGCCTTTGGGCCGCGGCAGTGGAACGGGTGATGGCCCTGGCTTTCGATGAAGCTGTGACGGCAATGGCGGCCGGCAACAGCTACCGACAGCCACTAGCGGCCGAGCGTGTGGTGGGTCTTTGGCGCACACCCAACGGGGATGCCACGCACACTACACTACGCCGGGGACTGCGCTGCCGCCGTGATGTAGCCTCCCAGCTAGAGTTGTGCTCTGATGACAGCAGAGTGGCTGAGCGACGATGACGGACCGGTGCCATTGCCAATTGTGGGAGAAGCAAACGAGATAAGCTAGATGGAGGGAGGGTAAATGCGACGCAGGACTCGTCGGCCGTGAGGGTTTATATAGTAGGCTGGTAAGCATTGGGATTTTGGGAGATTTCACCGAGTCGGGTGGGAAGCTTGTGCTCGAACCTGCACGGTTGCGCGGGAACGGGCTCACCACCGTTTGGCCAGAAGAACATCCCCGCACGCTGCTCAAGCATGTGCTCGAACCGTCTGCGGCAGCGGGGTGACAAGACGTGCAAGAGGAGGACGAAAAGACACGTACACATAAGTTTAATAAAAAAACGTTTGTGATTTATTTACCTACTATACCCCCGTCTTGGTTTATAAGTATAATTTAAATAATAAAATACGAATGCATGTCGCCAAAGATTATGTCGTTGGATTCGTATTTGAACATAGTTTCCAGTTATATAATTTTTGTAACATGCATTAACATTTTGTTGGTTAAATTTGAGGTTACATACCAGCAAGTGTTTGCCTACAACACACACGGCTTATTCCATCACAAACAGCTAGGATGGATCAACTATATGCCACGTATCACACCCGCAACTCTAATCTGATTCGTGCTTGATGTTTCCGACATCGCTCGCACAGTTCATCTTATTTGCCACGTATCACTGTGTCGGCCTCTGCTCGCGTCCCTCGGCAAGCTCTGCTCGCCGTTAGGCGCCGCGGCGTGCTCTGCTCGGGTTGTGGACAACTTTTCCTCACATGTTCAATTGCTCGGTTAAAGCGACCACAGATTGCTCTGCTCGAGTCCCTTGATACGTCTCCGTCGTATCTACTTTTCCAAACACTTTTGCCCTTGTTTTGGACTCTAACTTGCATGATTTGAATGGAACTAACCCGGACTAACGCTGTTTTCAGCAGAACTGCCATGGTGTTATTTTTGTGCAGAACTAGAAGTTCTCGGAATGACCTGAAAATCCATGGAGCAACTTTTCAGAATTAATAAAAAATACTGGCGAAAGAATCAGCACCAGGGGGCCCACACCCTGTCCATGAGGGTGGGCCCACCCTTCTAGGGCGCGCCCCCTGCTCGTGGGCCCCCTGGACATCCACCGACCTCAACTCCAACTCATATATTTTCTTTCATAGAGAAAAAAATCAGAAAGAAAGTTTCACCATGTTTTACGATACAGAGCCGCTGCCAAGCCCTAATCTCTCTCGGGAGGGCTGATCTGGAGTCCGTTCAGGGCTCCGGAGAGGGGTATTTTTCACCGTCGTGATCATCAACCATCCTCCATCACCAATTTCATGATGCTCACCGTCGTGCGTGAGTAATTCCATCGTAGGCTTGCTGGACGGTGATGGGTTGGATGAGATTTACCATGTAATCAAGTTAGTTTTGTTAGGGTTTGATCCCTAGTATCCACTATGTTCTGAGATTGATGTTGCTATGACTTTGATATGCTTAATGCTTGTCACTAGGGCCCGAGTGCCATGATTTCAGATCTGAACCTATTATGTTTTCATGAATATATGTGAGTTCTTGATCCTATCTTGCAAGTCTATAGTCACCTATTATGTGTTATGATCCGACAACCCCAAAGTGACAATAATCGGGATACTTCTCGGTGATGACCGTAGTTTGAGGAGTTCATGTATTCACTATGTGTTAATGCTTTGGTCCGGTACTCTATTAAAAGGAGTCCTTAATACCCCTTAGTTTCCATTAGGACCCCGCTGCCACGGGAGGGTAGGACAAAAGATGTCATGCAAGTTCTTTTCCATAAGCACATATGACTATATTCGGAATACATGCCTACATTACATTGATGAACTGGAGCTAGTTCTATGTCACCCTATGTCATAACTATTACATGAGAAATCGCATCCGACGTAATTATCCATCACTGATCCAATGCCTACGAGCTTTTCACATATTGTGTTTTGCTTATTTACTTTACCGTAGCCACTGTTACAATTACTACAGAACTGCTACTGTTACTTTTGCTACTGTTACCGTTACTTCCATACTACTTTGCTACTAAATACTTTGCTGCAGATACTAAGTTATCCAAGTGTGGTTGAATTGACAACACAACTGCTAATACTTGATAATATTCTTTGACTCCCCTTGTGTCGAATCAATTAATGTGGGTTGAATATTCTACCCTCGTAAACTATTGCAATCCCCTATACTTGTGGGTTATAAAGACAATTTTCTGGCACCGTTGCCGGGGAGCATAGCTCTATTCTTTGAGTCACTTGGGATTTATATCTGCTGGTCACTATGAGGAACTTGAAAGACGAAAGAACTAAGATTTATCCCTCAACTACGAGGGGTGGTAAGGAACTGCCATCTAGCTCTGCACTAGATTCTCCTTCTGTTATGCGTAAACTTGCGACACCTAAACCTGCTTCTGCTATTAATTCTGATATGTCGCATGTTATTGATGATGACACTTCTACTATGCATGATACTTATGGTGAAACTACTTCTGTGCTTGAAACTACTGTGCCATTAGGTGAATATCTTGAAGAACAACTTGCTAGGGTTAGAGAGAATGAAATTATTGAAACTAATATTATTGAAGATAGTGATTGTCGCGGATATACCCCGCGGTGTAACCCGCCCGGAAGTATGACCCCGGACTTGGTGCTTCATCATAACCCGCCAGAGGACTGGCGATTCATGGGTCTGGCGGTTCACTGGTCTAAAGATTCACGAGCCTGGCGACTCACGAATGACCCCGACGGCGGGTCAGATAAAGGACTAGGCCCAAGGCCCAGAAGGCCTGTTCATGTTATGGTGGGCCGGTTTAAGAGGAAAGCATAAGGAGTATTCCCTTACATAGGAAGCAAGACTAGGACTCCAATTGTAATAGAATAATCCTAATCCTACGAGGACTAGTCATGTAACCCGCCCCTTCAACATATATAAGGAGGGGCAGGGCACCCCAAGAGGGACAAGCAACAAGCAATAATCTCTAGGCTAGACACAACTAGGAGAGTCGGTTCACGGCGACTCCCTCTCGATCATAATGAGACCTAGCCACAAACAGCATGTAGGGCTATTCCGGATGATGCTTCCCGGGGCCCGAAGCTGTCTAAATCCTTGTCTTGTGTGTTGATCCGCCTCGCGTCTCTCGATTCCGACCAACCCCATCAAGCTACCACATAGATGATCTGGCCTCACGACTAAGTCCTCACACTAGGACATCTTCCGTGACAATTCTACGACAGTTGGCGCCCACCGTGGGGCCTGTGCACGGTGGTGTTGAGTTCTTGGAGGGATCTCTTCAGGGATCGAGAAGCTCGCAATTATTGGATGAAAAAGCGCCGACACGGAAAGCCCGCAGGATAACCCGGCAGTAGACAGCCTCGGACAGAGCCGATAAGAGAATTGAGGGTTGCGTGCGTGGCCGCACGGGACGAGGGGATCTATCTGGATCGATTTTCTCCGCGATGTTCTACAAAAGTCACCGAGACCAACACGAAGATTCCCTTGACACCGTTGCAGAAATCCACCAAAGGAGACACGTTTTCTGGGTCGGAGGCAGAGTTCGCTGTAACCGTGCGTGGAGAGTCAAGAAAATACAGCCACATCTTACCATCTACGGATAAGTACACAAGACCTGAATTGTTGCTAGTACTGGTACATGCCAGATCAAGAAGGCTCTGCAAACCAACCTGTGGTTGGATGGTTATTTCAGGATTTCCGGCGATGCACATCCAGTGGGAGGAGACGTTCCCGTCGACGACGAGGTGCTTATGGTGACTTCATAAATCTCAAGATGATATGCCGGCTCAGTCTTTTGGAGGTGCTCATAGGGATAGGGTGTGCGTGTGTGCGTTCCTAGAGGTAAGTGTATGCGCGTGTATATGAGTGCTTGTGTCTGCACTAATGTTAAAAAAAGATCAAGAAGGCTCTCCCAAAAAGAGTCATCCATAGTTAGCTACTTGGAGATCGGGTCAAATCAAAGGATAAAAAAAATCAGAAGGACAGTTGCGGTCTGCCAGGTTGGAGTGCTACTAGTATACTACGTGATATTGGAAAGTACTACTTGAGTACATCACGTGAAAAAAAATCATCATCAAAGCAACCACGATCCGGATTGGATGGGGTGATGGGCGTGGACTCGGTCCACCATTGCCACAGCCATCACTGCGCCTCGAGTCCGCTTCCGAGCCGCCTTCTGCCGGCGCTATGGCCATGACTACACCCCGGGCCGCCCTGCTTCTGCCGCAAACCACCTCTGATGCCTCATCGCTCTACTACTTCGGGTCTGCAGCAGCCGCTGCTTCGCCGCGCCTCTGCTGCCTCCTCCGCCGGCCGTGCTTCGCCTCTTCTACCGCAGTGGCCGAGCCGCCATGGCCTCGCCTTCATCGCTCCGAGTCGCCACTGGCCGGCGGGTCGCCTGACTCCGACTCCGCACCGCTACCACGTGCTCGCCGACGCGTTTCCATGTCGCCTTCAAGGTTTGGCCTTGAGTCGCCGCCACGGGCCGCCCACTGCTGCTGTCCCACCAAGCCGTCGCAGCGTTCTTCACTGCCGTGTTACTCTAGTTTGCACAGATTTTTGAGAAGTCTCCTAGCAAGGTGCTGCACAAGTTGAATGTCGAGTTCCAAAGGCTCAAGACCAACAACGACACTTGTGCTATTTTAATTAAGAAAGGTCTGAGACTAATCATTGTTGGTGGTATGGCAAGTTGGCTGCCCCTCAAACGAAAAAAGGGTGTTAGTACAAAAATAATTCTGAAAAGGCTTCATCCCAACACCGCCGTCACCGCCGCGTTAAACCAACGGGGCCACGTTAAGCTGCTTCTGCTGTGTTGAGCCGCCGGGTGTCGTCGGTCTACCTGAACCACCGAGATTATACTGAGCCGCCTCTGGCGCGGCGTATGGATCATCTGTCATTCACAAACATCTGGTGACATCTATCTAAATTTATCTTATTAAACACTTATTGTTTTCTGTCAAAAAGCAATTATTCTGCCCTGTAACATTTTTAACAGGACAATTGATTATGCCATTACACCATAGATGCACATTCGGCTGTGCCGCGCAGCTTCACGGATATGTGTGTCGCGGTCCAGATTGCATCAACAAGCCGGCCGACTCACCCGTCCGCGCCGCCTTATAACGCCACGGACAACTCGCCCGTCCGCCCTTGTGGCCGGTTCACGCGTCCGCACCGACTTACAACACAGACGACAACTTGCTCGTCCGCACCGGCTTACAACGCCACAGACGACTCATCCGTCCGCTTTCACGGCCGACTCACCCGTGTGTACCGGCTTACAACGCCGCAGCCAACTCGTCCGTCCAACAAAAAATACCAGGTGCTATCCTTTCTATGTATTTTGTCAGCACATATTAAATCATTTGAGAACAATTACTCTGGTGTGCGATATTTTTTGCAGGGCCATTATTCCTTACAAAAAGGTGTCGCAAAGGGGCATGACAAATATTATTTTTGTACTAGCGCTCATCATGCGCAGGTTGCCACCCCCGCAATATCAGCACACGCGATTGATTTATTGTCCGCTCTCGCGGCCGATTCTATGGACCGCGCCAGCTTACAACGCCGCGGACGACTCATCTGTCGGTGCCGCCTTTGAATCCGCGGTCGTCTTTGTCATCCGTCTCTCGCGGCCTGGTCTACATCAACATACCGGGCCGCACCTGTCTACATGAGCTGTTTATTGAGCATGAGCAAGTCACAGCTTGGGTAGCCCAGTTTTCTTTCAACAAAATAGAGGCAAATTATCATATACTATCAACCGCCGTCTACACTGGGTGGCTCGATGGGTAGGTGCACAAGTCGCCGCCACTACAGTTTGGTTAACTTCAAATCGCCAGTTGGAAGGAACCATTGGCCGAGTTGCTGGCACGGCTCATACGGGATCATCTATAAACCACCGCAGTCACCTCAACCTTCTGTGGATTCACATTGTGCTATCAAAACCAATGATATACAACTTATGCCGGTTTATATCACGATCAACTATGGAGAATCTCAAGCCAACTCCTCGAGTCGCCTTGAGACTCGGGGGCTACGATGACATGACTAGCAAATCCTGCCAGTTTCAGCAAATTTAAGAACCCCAGGATGATGGAGGGAAAGATAACCCAGTCCTGGAGGCTACTGTTATATTGATGAAAATTTAAAGGCTGTCAGAAAATTTCCGGCTAAGAAAGTGTATGACAGTTACAAAATCCTGGCTCAATGAAGAAGTTCCGGGTCATCAGAAAGGACTCCGGTTTGCAATCCAGTTCAAGGGAAATATGTTCTCCCACAAAGCTCTAAAGCTCTCAAATCCGGTTTAAAAATGTCTAGTTCAAAAAGGAATTAACTTCTCGCAAGTTCGAGTTTAAAGGCCGTTAGAAAATTTCCGGCTGAAAATGAAGATTCTGGTTTAAAATCCGGTTCAAGGGAAAGATGTCTCCTACAAAGCTTTGAAGTTCTTAATATCCAGTTCCAAATCCCGGTTCAAGAAGAATTTATCTCTTGCAAATAGTTAAAGGTTGCCGAAGAGGACCTGCTGCCATGATGCGCAGTTCAAACATGGGTATCCGGCCTTATTGGCTTATCATATTATTGATCACGTGGGGCTTCTGTTTATAAAGCGGAGTCTGGTTTACCCCTTGATTCAGCTTATAAAGCCATATATAAAAATCACTTGGGGGCTTGGTCGTATTTGAACCATAGCTACACCTCTTGATCAGCGCAAGGCCACCAGAAAAATCACTTGGGGGCTTGGTAGTATTCGAACCATAGCTACACCTCTTGATCGGCTCAAGGCCAAAAGAAAATTACTTAGGGGCCAAAGAGAGTGTTGCAAAAGCACAACTCAAACATAGGCACCCACTGAGCACAACTCAAAATATTGCTTGGGGATTCTTTGCTTCGCAATGAACAAAGAATCTACACTTGTAATAGGCTATCAAGCCACGGCTTGGAATCCAGATGTATTCGCCTAAAACCCCGGGTTATCCTGCCTTTTTAAGTAAGCCACTCCGTCCAGGTAAACCTGGTATGACCCGCCGAACTTTTGATAAGTCAATCTCATAGACCCTGAACTAGTCAAAGTTAAAATGACGATTGGTTAAAGATTGAGGTCCATCTTAAAAGGCTTTGTAAAATGGTTTAACTCAGTGGCCTGGTGTCGAGGAAACTGATCCACGAACACCTATGGGATCGGCGGACTGGGCCCCTTTCGGTTCGGCGGGGGGCGGAGGTCGCACGAAGAGCAGATCGAGGCGAAGCACACGAGCAGTTTACCCAGCTTCGGAGCTCTCCGGAGAGATAATACTCCTACTGCTGCTTGTTTGATTGTATTGTGTTCTCGCTCGAGAGAGCTAAGTGTTTTTCTGGCTTCCGAATGAGCCGAACCCCCCCTACGTTGCGCATGGGCCTCCTTTTATATGTTCAAGGGGTCACCGACAGGTGGCAAAGCAGAGAAGGGTAAAAGCGTAAAAAAGGGTTGTGGCTGGTACACCTACTTATACAGTGTATCCTACCTAACCCTGACGGCAGGGGACAAGGGCATTAAATGCCCGTCTGTGTCGCCCAAACAGTGCAGGAAGGTACCGTCAGGGACGCCACCGCTCGCCACGATGGCAGTCTTGTCAGCTTCGCATGCCACCGCGCACCGCTGGCTGCACAGCCTCCCGCCACGCGCGCCTGGAAAGGCCCCCAGAGCGACACGTTGGTGGATGTGCTGGAGCGTGGGTATAGAGTGGCCGCCTGCCGTGGCAAGCGCCTTGTCGGGTCTGGAAGCTTGTCATTGTCTTGTCGGGTCTGGAAGCTTGTCGCTCACCAGGCCTCGAGATGCCTTGGTTGGTCTTCCCGGCAAGCTCCTCTTGTCGGAGCCTTGTTGCCTTGCCGGGACGCGTGGCGCGTCGCGGCAAGTTCCTGGGGATGCCTTGGTTAGCCTTCCCGGCAAGCTCCTCTTGCCGGGACCTTGTCTCCTTGGCTTGAATACTTTGTTCTTGAATGGCTCCAAGGGAACCACGGAGGACCTTGGCGGACGTCCGGCAAGCCTTGCCGCGGGGTGCTGCAACTGCCCGTGCACAAGTTCGGGGTACTAGGGTATCCCTATTCTAGTACACTGACAGGAGCCCCCGGGCCTGGGCCATAAACGGTGCCGAGCGCTGTTGGGCCAGGCCCAAAACAGGGCACGGGCACACGCAGCCTGGGTTACGCCGAATCTTGCTCCGTATCCACCGCGCCCTCCCCGAACGGCACGCGTTGAATGCAGCATCATGGGAGAGATCGTGGGTGGTTTCTTTATTCGGAAGGGCGAAACGTCCGCCCCCTTCCTCTTTATAAGCAGAGGAAACAGGGGCAGTTTGCCCACCTCGCCGTTTGTTGCTCCAACTCCAGAAATCTCCGCCGCTCCCCCTTCTTCTCGAAGCAGAAAGAGAGCAGCGCTCCACCCCCCATTGCCACCAGCATCACCAACACCGCCGATCTCCCCCACCACCTCTGCCATGGCTCCAAAAGCCGACAAGGGGAAGGGCGTGAAGTCGGCCGAGGTGCAGTGGCTCGCGGCGCTGCGGAAGGAGCGGGCCCTCTTCCCCCTCAGCTCGGTGCACAGGAGCTGAGGGAGTACTACTACCTCTTCTGGTCGACGGAGACGCGTGCGCATCCGCGCACGAGGGTACTCCCGGCTGCAGCATCGGAACTGGCTCCAAGCGGGTACCCCTTTTTCGTGTTGTTCTTCTACTGCGGGCTCTGCCCGCCTTTTTCTGATTTCTTCTGCGACATTATGAACACCTACGGGTTCCGCCTCCTTGACTTCACCCCCAACGCCGTTCTGACCATGGCAGTTTTCGCACATCTGTGCGAAAACTTTGTCGGAGTCCACCCGAACGTGGCCCTTTTCCGCCACTTCTTCATGCCTCGGGTTGAGAGAGGAGAGCCTCTTGCCGGTGGGATTGCTTGGATCTCGAGAGTCGGCAAGAAGGAAGCGTATCTGGAGGGTGAGCTCCGTAGCAAGTGGGAGGAGTGGAGAGCAGAGTGGTGCCGGATCATTGAGGAGAACCCGCAGGCCGTGCGCCAAGCCCCAATAGTACGCGGCAATGATTGGAGCAACATGGCCCCGGAAGATGACAGGCTGAAGATTGCCGTCACCCGCATCCTTCGCCTCAGGCTTGCCGGGCTCACTGTAGGCGCTGTAGGCGCAGATTTCCTTCGCCGCCGCATCGCTCCCCTGCATGAGAGGGGGAGACCCGCCTGGGAGTTCAAGAACTCGGCGTATATCATGAGGCTGCGCCCGGGCCTCAACTTCAACTTCATCGTCCTGGAGCTGGACGCGATGCTCCTGGAGCTGTTCAAACGCGATCCTCAGCATCCATTCACGTTGCTGAGGACTGTTGTTCCTTTGTGCAACAATTCTTCGCTCGACCGGATCCGCACAATGATGCCGTTGTGCGATTCGCACGGCATCGCGCCAACTGGGCAAGAACCTGTGGATGACGTCGCGCGAGCGTTCTTCGACGACTTGGTAGAAGTGCCGGTCCGCACTGATGAGCAGAAGAGCCTCACCCGTGACACCACTGATAACGAGATGCAGCGCATCGCCACCAGGCTGGAAGAGGTGGCGGCAGCAGTTGCCGCGGGCGAGTTCGGGTTCACCGTGGAGGAGGCAGAGGCAGCAGAGGCGGCAAGCCTTGCCGAGTGCGAAGAGTTTGCCGGCGAGGAAGATCTTGCCGGCCCCGAAGCTGAGCCGAGCGAGCCCGGCGAGGAAGAGCCCGAACCTTCAGACAGCTTGCTGTAGGTGGAGCCCCCGGCCCCGCCAAGAAGGCGTCTCCGCAAGGCTTCGGACGTAGCGGGGCGGCAGACGGGTCCACAGCCGCCGACCCGCGCGACACGCTCTACCGCGGCAAGCACCGTTGCCGCGGGAGCGCCTCATGCTGCTGCGGCAACTGGAGCGGGGTCTTCCCGGTCCGCCACCACTGCTCCTGCCAAGCGGGCGAGGGAGCCTACTCCTCCGCCTCGTCGCACCGGAGGCGAGCCGGACTTCGATCTCTCCGCGGTCAGCTCCGACGAAGAAGAAGAAGAGTAAGATCCCCTTGCTGTCCTCGTAGTTCTTCAATTCTCGCTATCTTGTTGCCTTCGTCTTGTATCTAACTTGCTTCGATCTGAATCCATTCCTTTTCAGGACGCTGGCCCAGAGAGCGGCGAAGAGAGCCAAGGCCCCGGTGATTGTCATCGAAGATGATCCCACCGTGTCCGCAGGGGGTGTGTCTGAGACCACCTTGACGGACCCGACAACTACTCCACAAAGCAGCCCCCAGCGCAGCCCCCATCGTAAGTTTATAGTTTACTTCCTGCCATCAGGCACGCATGGGTGCTCTTTTCTCTACTGATATCTTGACTGTTGGATTTGTGTAGGAGCAGAACAGCCCCACTAGGAGCGCCCGGAAGCTGCTCCCGAAGTGCCATCTGCTTCGACTACGCCGCCAAGGGAGGAGTCCCCGACAAGGGAGCGCTCTCCGGCAAGGGAGAACTCTCCGGCAAGGGACAGTTCTCCGGCAAGGGACGGTGCCAGTGATCCTCCGGCGGTTGAGACCGCGACCGCAGATCCTAGCACAGGTAATTTTCTTGCCGGAAAACTTCCCTTGGGTTCTTCTTCTTCTGAACTTCCTTTCTTGGATTTTTGCTTGACTTTTCTCCCTTTTTCGTTCCTCAGATCCATCTGCTGCGGAGCCAATGGACACCGAGGACGCCGGCGAGGAGAATGCGCGCGGCAACAACGACGCCGCCGCCGCCACTGAAGAAGAGGCCGGTGCTGATGATACCGCCAGCAAAGAGGCCGCCAAGGCCGCCGCCGCAGAAGCTGGCAAGGAATCCGGCGATCGCACTGACGGCCCCGAGGCCGTAGGAGCACCAGGCGCTGCACCGACCGCCGATCCCTCCGCCGCTGCTGCAGAGCCAGGCTCCGAAGAGCCGCAGCCCGGAGCCTACTTGAAGGCCGGCGATGGCGTCTTCATCAAGCTCCCCTGGGCGTCGAGCTCCAGGGCGCCGGTCGAAGGAGAAACCTTCGACGAAGAGGTCCTCGCCTCTGCTGGGCTGGCGCTTGTCGACGCGCCAAGCAGCAGCAGCGACGAGCCTGAGGAAGAGCGGCTGCTGCGGAAGCTACTGTCTCTTTACCGCGCCCGCCAAGCCAAACTGGCGTCCCGAGAGGCGCTTGTCGCGAGGGCGGGGGTTGACATTGAGAAGCGCACGGAGGAGCTCCGGGGCCTCTGGCAGGAAACTCTCCGGTCCTTGGCGGAGGAGCGGGAGCAACTTCTCGAGGAGCGGAAAGCCTTCCTCCTCGAGAAGGCTGAAGCTGAAGAGAAGCAACGGCTTGTCGCCGAAAACTTATTCGCGCAGGAAGGAGAATTGGCGCAGCGCAAGGTCAATCTTGACAGCCACGAGGAGGAGTTTGCCGCGCGCGAGCAAGCGATTGGCGGGGCTCTCAAGGAGGCAAGGGATGCTGCCACAGCTGCTGAGGCCACCAAGAAGGAGCTGGAGGTGAAGGTGGCGCAGCTGGAAGCCGATCTCAGGGCGAGCGGCGAGGAGCTCGCTGCGCTCAAGCGTGAGCGCGAGAAGGATGCTGCCGCTCATGGTGAGCTACAGGGTCTTCTCGCTGAGAGGAGCAAGGAGCTCAGCGCCGCCAAGGACTCCAACGCAGATCTCAAGCTGAAGCTGGCCACGTTGACTCAGACGCTGGACGGCGCCAGGGAGCGGGAGGTGGCCTTGTCGGAGAAGTTCAAGGCCGACGAGGCGCTGCTGGCGAGTGCTGCTGCCGCCCACGACGCCTTCAGGGAGACAGTGGAGCATTGGACTGAAGGTCTTGTGGATGCTGCCGCTGCCATCGACGGGGAGTTGGCGCAGCTAGGGAGGGAGGATTTTGGGTATCCCTCCGACGAGCATCTCCAACCCATCGCCAAGCTCAGCCTGTTCTTCAAAGGCGTGGCGACGGCCCTCCAGCGACTCCGGGAGAGGATCCCAAAGCAGCTGGCCGATGAGTCGCGTAGGATTTGCACGGGGGCTCTCCAGAAGGTGCTGATGAAGGTGGCCTTCTGCAATCCAGGCCTCAACCTCACCAACGTCCTCAAATCCTTGCCGCCGAATGCCGATCTAGATGCGCTCAAGGCCCTTGTCGCACCCATTGTGGACAAGGTGAGCGAGATCAAGAGGGTTGAGGGCGATGCGTAGATTAGGCCGCCCGTTTTCTCTTTCTCCTTGTCGCTGCTGGCCATATTATGAGATCAATCTGTTAGAGCTGCGACAAGTTATCTTATAATATAACTCTATTTCTGGTATCGACTGCTACGTTATTTCCTTTACTAGATTCTTTCTTTTGTATGCTTTTACCCTACGCTTTTAGGGAACTTGTCGGCGCAGGCACCCGAGCCGCGAGCGCTAAGTGCGGGACGTCATCAGCCTGCTGGCGATGCCGCTTCCGACAAGAAACCTTGTCGCAACTAGTCGCAGCTCACTTAAGTTGTTGAGCGGACTCGAAACAAAGTAAGGGCGCAACTAGCTACGAGTTGGTTCCTCCGCGCACAGGTTTTCCATACAAAGTACGGTCGTTCAAAGAAGATAACTTAAAAATTGAAACTAATTGCTCAAACTTTGGCAACTTAGCTTTTCTGTTGTTTGCTTTCCGGCAAGGCGAAACTTGCTTGAACGATGCCTGGTCCACATCGTAATCTTCTCCTTTCCCCCCGGCAAACTTGTGTGAGAGGGAACCTTGCTTCCCTTTGTTAGAAAAAGAAAGAAGAGAAAATAAAGATATGGTGCCTTCCGGCTCGTTATTGCTTACCGGGGGTTGCGCTGCACAAAGTGTCAGATAATGCATGCAAATATAAGGTAGAAAGCATGAAATTGACAAGATGTGCTGAGCACATGAGCTTTACTTATGCACGGGATCTGCGCCCGGCTTTGTACAAAGGATTACATGCAACATCGGCAAGACTTGTACAAAAGGTGGTTGCCGGAACGGGTTCCGGCAACCGCGCCCTACGGGTAAAACTTACGAAGATGCTCAATGTTCCAGGAGTTGCTCACCGGAGTGCCATGTTCGGTCTCAAGGCGGACAGCGCCGGGCCTAGTGACTCGTTTCACCCGGTAAGGGCCTTCCCACTTTGGCGTCAACTTGTTGGAATTCTTGGCCGACTAAACGCGCCGAAGAACAAGGTCGCCTTCCTTGAAGCTTCTGGCATTAACTTTGCGGCTATGGTAGCGGCGCAAAGCTTGCTGGTATCGAGCAGCTCATACAGCAGCCTGAAGACGGTCTTCCTCAAGGAGCAGCACGTCATCTTGTCGCAGCTGCTCTTGCTCAAGCTCATCATAAGCGAGCACTCGAGGCGACCCGTATGCGAGTTCTGTGGGGAGAACTGCCTCTGCTCCATAGACTAGAGCGAAAGGTGTCTGGCCAGTGGCTCGATTTGGCGTCGTCCTGATCGACCAAAGAACCACCGGCAGCTCCTCGATCCAGTTTCTTCCGCACCTGCGCAGCCTGTCGAAAGTCCTGGTCTTGAGCCCGCGCAGCACTTCAGCATTTGCCCTCTCCGCTTGACCGTTGCTTCTCGGATGAGCAACAGAAGCGAAGCAGATCTTGGCGCCAAGATCTTGGACGTACTGCATGAAGGTGCGGCTCGTGAATTGCAAGCCGTTGTCGGTGATGATCCTGTTAGGGATCCCGAAACGGCAAACAATCGACCTGAAGAACTTGACTACTAACTGTGCTGTCACCTTCCTCACTGGTTCCACTTCCGGCCACTTTGTGAACTTGTCGATTGCAACGTACAAGTACTCAAAGCCCCCGACAGCTCGGGGAAAGGGGCCGAGGATATCGAGCCCTCAGACCGAAAATGGCCAGGATAAAGGGATCGTCTGGAGAGCTTGAGCTGGCTGGTGTATCTGCTTGGAGTGGGACTGGCGCGCTTCACACTTGGTTACTTGTGCAGTTGCATCCTGGAGGGCTGTCGGCCAAAAGAAACCCTGCCGGAAAGCTTTGCCGGCAAGTGCTCTTGCGCCAATGTGGTGACCACATATGCCTCTGTGTATCTCTGCCAACAGCTTTTGTCCGTCTTCCCGGCAAATACACTTCAATTTCACACCGTTGAGTCTTCTTATGTATAGTGTGCTGTCGACAAACTGGTATATACTTGACTGCCGGGCTACTTTTTCCGCTTCTTCTTGCTCTTCGGGAAGTTCTCCTGTCTGAAGGAAAAGGACAATCTGCTGTGCCCATGCTGGAGCTTGTGGCTCGACAACAAGGACTAAAGGCACATCTGCTGCTGCGGGAACATCCGCTTCTACGGCGAGAACCTGCGGCTCAGCCGGAGCTTGATGTTCCCGGCAAGCTTGCCGGAGCAAAGCTTGTGGGAGCGTCTGCTACGACGGAACAAACCATAAGGCTTGCCGGAGAAGACCGCTCCTCAGCACCCTTGGTGTTGAGCTTGGGGACTTTCTTGGCGGCGGCTTCAAGGAGCTCTACCGGAGAATAGTCACCAGAAATCAACTTCCTCTTCTTGCTCTGTCTAGTTGATGGTGTTACAGACGGTTGAGTCAGCTTGAGCACAAAGATCCCTAGTTCCACAGGTAACTTCAGTGCGGCGCACTTCGACAGGCCATCAGCAATGTCATTCTGAGCTCTCGGAATATGCTCCATCTGTAGGCCGTCGAAGTGCTCTTCTAGCTTTCTCACTTCATCAACATATGCTTCCATCAATGGACTCTGATAGTTCTTGTTCACTTGGCTGACGACAAGCTGTGAGTCACCCCTGACAATGAGCTTCTTGATCCCAAGGTCTGTTGCGATCCTGAGACCGGCAAGCAATCCTTCATACTCTGCAGTATTGTTGGTTGCTTGCTCCTTGGGAAAGTGCATCTGGACTACGTACTTGAGGTGCTCTCCGGTGGGTGCGACAAGTAGCACGCCCGCACCGGCGCCTTGCAGCGAGAAGGCACCATCAAAGTACATCAGCCACTCTTTGCTTGCCCCCTTGACGGGGATGCTCGTCTCTGGAATTTCTTCATCTTGTGTTGGCGTCCACTCTGCTATGAACTCTGCCAATGCTCTGCTTTGGATAGTTGAAGTGCTTTCAAATTTGAGGCCAAAGCTTGACAGTTCCAGCGCCCACTCGACAATCCTGCCTGTCGCTTCTGGATTTTGCAGTATCCTCTTCAGCAGAAAACGAGTGACGACTATGATCTCATGTGCTTGGAAGTAATGGCGCAGCTTTCTCGAGGCCATGACAAGGCCGAAAAGCAATTTCTAGACACCAGAGTACCTTGACCTAGCCCCCTGCAGAAGGGAACTGACAAAGTAAACTAGGCGCTGCACCATTCTCTTCTGCATATTATCATGCTCCTGCGCAGATCCATCCTCGTCGGGACCAGAGCTTGTCGGCGAAGCCCCCTGCTTGTCGCTAGATGTATCTGCCATGGTTGCTGGCTCATCATCTGTCTCCCTCTCCGCCACTAACGCAGCACTAACCACTTGATTGGTTGCCGCTATATACAGCAGCAACTTCTCTTGTGGCTTAGGTGCGACAAGTGTTGGAGTGGAGGACAGGTACCTCTTCAAGTCCTGCAGCCCAGCCTCCGCCTCCGGAGTCCATTTCATTGGACCTGCCTTTTTCAATATTTTGAAGAACGGCAGGGCGCGCTCAGCAGACCTAGAGATAAACCTGCTGAGAGCAGCCACGCAACCGGCAAGCCTTCGTACATCCTTGATGCGCTTTGGTGCTTCGATCTGCTCAATGGCCTTGATCTTGTCGGGATTGGCTTCAATTCCCCGCTGAGACACGAAGAACCCGAGCAGCTTGCCGGAGGGGACTCCAAACACACACTTCTCGGGGTTAAGCTTGAGGTTGATCTTGTGCAGATTTGCAAAGGTTTCGTCTAAATCTTGAATCAAAGTTGCTTTGTCCTTGCTCTTGACCACTATGTCATCCATGTATGCTTCCACATTTCTGTGCATTTGTGGTTCAAAAGCGTCATGGACTACCCATGCAAATGTTGAACCAGCATTCTTCAAACCGAATGGCATCCGTACGAAACAGTACGTGCCACACAGGGTGATGAATGCGGTCTTCTCCTCATCCTCTTCTGCCATGAAGATCTGATGGTATCCTGAGTATGCATCAAGAAATGAAAGCAAATCACATCCGGCCGTGGAGTCAACAATCTGGTCGATGCGCAACAAAGGAAATGGGTCTTTGGGACAAGCTTTATTAACATCGGTAAAGTCAATACAAAGCCTCCATTTCTCGTTTGCCTTGCGCACGACTACAGGATTGGCCAACCACGTAGGATGGAGCACCCCTCTGACAAGGCCTGCTGCTTCCAATTTCTTGACCTCTTTTGCAATGAATTCTTGGTGCTCCAATGCATGTTTCCTGACTTTCTGCTTAACGGGCCGCGCATGAGGGCAGACGGCGAGATGGTGCTTGATTACTTTCCTGGGAACACCGGGGATGTCGGATGGTTGCCATGCAAACACGTCGACGTTCGCCCGCAGGAAAGCAATGAGCGCGCTTTCCTATTTAGGGTCGAGAGTGGCACTGATGGTGAAGGTACCACCAGTGCCGTCCTCCTTGGCGGACACCTTCTTAGTCTCTGGTGGAGCTGCCATTGTCTTCTCACACTTGCCGGTGGAGCTGGATGGTGCGTCCTCGACGGTAGCGCAGCACTCTGAAGAGGTGCGCTTGCCGGAGTGGGCATCAGAACTCTTGCCGGACTTGGTCTTCTTCTTCCCCCCGGGAGCTTCAGCGGCAAGTGACTTGCGGTCTGTTGCGGCTGTTGCTTCTCGGTAGATCTTGTCGGCGCAGATAAGAGCATCCTTCTTGTCGCCAGGGACAGAGATGACACTTAATTATCGGGCCTGGCATCTTCAGTACATTGTATGCATAGTGAGAGGCTGCCATAAACTTGGCGAGTGCTGGATGGCCAAGTATCCCATTGTAAGGCAATGGGAAGTGAGCAACGTCAAAAGTGACCCTCTCAGTCCTGAAGTTCAGCTCGCTGCCAAATGTTACCGGCAACGTGATCTTTCCCTTCGGCTTGCTTCTTCCTGGATTGATTCCTTGAAATGTGCCGGTCTCTTCGAGCTCGCCATCAGGGATCTGGAGTTTCTGGAGTACTGCGGAGGAGATCAAGTTCAAGCCGGCCCCGCTGTCAACTAACATCTTGGTGACCTTGAGGTTGCGGATAGTTGGTGAAACCAACATCGGCAAGCACCCGACCGCAGTTATGCGATCAGGGTGGTCCTCAATATCAAAGATGATAGGCGTGCTGGACCATTTCAGAGGCTTGCGTGACTCGATGGGTGGTTCTGCCGCATTGACTTCCCGCACCCACTGCTTGAGCTGGCGGTGTGAACTATGCAGAGAAGCACCACCATCAACGCACAGGACCTCTGTGGCTTTCTGGAACTCCTGCTCATTAGTCTCATCTTCATCCATATCTTCATCGTCGTCGTCATCTTCATCCTTGTCGCGGCCGTGGGGAGGTCTGTCTCCTTGCCGCTGCTTGGCCTTGTCGCGGCGTCCTCCTCGGCCGGGACGTTTCTTGCCAGCTCCTCTAGCACCTTCCTGGGCTTTCTCTTTGTTGCGCCGCTCGTATTCAGCCTTTTGCTGCTCAACAAGCTGCTTGACCTTCTTGCAGCTCTGGAGGTCATGGCCCTTGGTGTGGTGGATCTTGCAGTATTGCTTGTTGGTGCCGTTCTGCTTGTTGGCGACCGCCACATCTGCAGCAACCTCCTTGCTGGAGCTACCAGCTTTGGGCTTCTTGCCGGACTGTTCAACGGCCAGCACCTCTTTGCCTTTCTTCTTTCTATTATTCCGCCGCCGGTTTTTCTTTGCCGGGGCAGCATCCTCACTGTCAGATCCTCCTGCTCCTATATTCTCTCCGGGGAGTCTCCTCCCTTCTTCAGCACGTGCACACTTGTCGGCTAGGGCATATAGCTCACTGACGTCTCTGATCTTGCACATCGCCATCTCCTCCCGCATCCTGCGGTTTCGCACGTTCTGATGGAACGCGCTGATCACCGCGGCAGGGTGGATGTCTGGGATGTTGTACTCTACATTGCTGAATCTCTGAATGTACTTGCGCAGGGGCTCTCCTTCCTTCTGGGCGAGTAGATGAAGGTCACTTTCTTGGCCATGAGGCTTGTGGCCGCCTGTAAAGGCGCCGACAAACTGATGGCACAGATCAGCCCAGGAGGATATGGAGTTGTCCGGCAAGTGCATGAGCCAGGATCTGACGTTGGGCTTGAGCACTAGCGGGAAGTAGTTGGCAAGGATCTTGTTGTCCCGCCCCCCAGCAGCTTGCACCACAATGGTGTAGATGCTGAGGAACTCCGACGGATGCGTCTTGCCGTCGTACTTCTCCGGTACGTCTGGCTTGAAATTCTTCGTACTAGGCCACTGGACTTGCCGCAGCTCACGAGTGAACGCAGGGCAACCTACCGTGTACGGCAAGTCACCTGGTTCCCCTGGCGCATGCACATCAACAGAGGGCCCAGCGCGCTTGTCGGATTGACATCGCGCTTCTCTCCGGCGCTCGATGCGAGTACGAGCGTCTTCTTGCTGTCGTTCGTGAAGAAGTTGGCGCTGATCGCGACGAGCTCGTGGATCTGACGATGCGGTGGATTCGCTGTCGAGGTGGATCAGACGAGTCGGCGATCTTGGCCTTCAGGATGGAGAGTGCATGGTGGTCGCACCCCCACCGGTTTCGTCGCCACCGGCTCGTGCCTGGCAGTCCTGCCACGGACGCGATGCACTTGGCTGCCGCGGAGTGTCGCCGTTGGCAAAGCCGATGAGGCTCTGAATGGTGGCCCTCCATTGGTCGATCTTGTCTTCCGCTGGAGGGTAATCTAGGAGCAGTTGAGCTCGTGCCAAAGCTTCTGCTGGAGTGGTGGGTGGCAGTGGCGAACGGTGCGAGGAGCGGGATATGCTCGGACTTCTAACTATGTTAGAAGGAGCAGTATCCCGTCCAGGCGACCGTGCCTCGCTCGTGCCACCATGTTGGAGTGCATGCTGGTCTTGAGCACCCCGAGATCCACCAGCTCGATCTTGGCCCAACAAATGTATGGTACTCCGAGTACCATGACGCTGTCGGTCTTGCGCCTCCTGAAATGGGCGCGGTACATGTACGGTCGCCGAGGTTTGTGCAGCCTTGTCTTTGGACCTGGCGGCATCGTGAGTTTCCACGTCGACGTCCGTTCTTCCGCCAGCGTCCTCCCCACCACCTGTTTGCTCCAATGGTGGTGGAAGTGACGTGGACGGAGCTGCTGCCGCCGAAGTATTCTTCTTCAGTGGCATGTTGATGAAGAAAATGAAGATCTAGCTCGTGTGAACGCCGGATCAGGTTCACACAATCTCGACGCCCCCTACCTGGCGCGCCAAAGATGTCGGGGAAACTGATCCACGAACACCTATGGGGCCGGCGGACCGGGCCCCTTTCGGTTCGGCGGGGGGCGGAGGTCGCACGAAGAGCAGATCGAGGCGAAGCACACGAGCAGTTTACCCAGCTTCGGAGCTCTCTGGAGAGATAATACTCCTACTGCTGCTTGTTTGATTGTATTGTGTTCTCGCTCGAGAGAGCTAAGTGTTTTTCTGGCTTCCGAATGAGCCGATCCCCCCCTACGTTGCGCATGGGCCTCCTTTTATATGTTCAAGGGGTCACCGACAGGTGGCAACGCAGAGAAGGGTAAAAGCGTAAAAAAGGGTTGCGGTTGGTACACCTACTTATACAGTGTATCCTACCTAACCCTGATGGCAGGGGACAAGGGCATTAAATGCCCGTCTGTGTCACCCAAACAGTGCAGGAAGGTACCGTCAGGGACGCCACCGCTCGCCACGATGGCAGTCTTGTCAGCTTCGCATGCCACCGCGCACCGCTGGCTGCACAGTCTCCTGCCACGCATGCCTGGAAAGGCCCCCAGAGCGACACGTTGGTGGATGTGCTGGAGCGTGGGTACAGAGTGGCCGCCTGCCATGGCAAGCGCCTTGCCGCGGTCGTTGTCTTGTCGGGTCTGGAAGCTTGTCGCTCACCAGGCCTCGAGATGCCTTGGTTGGTCTTCCCGGCAAGCTCTTCTTGCTGGGGCCTTGTTGCCTTGCCGGGACGCGTGGCGCGTCGCGGCAAGTTCCCGGGGATGCCTTGGTTGGCCTTCCCGGCAAGCTCCTCTTGCCGGGGCCTTGTCTCCTTGGCTTGAATACTTTGTTCTTGAATGGCTCCAAGGGAACCACGGAGGACCTTGGCGGACGTCAGGCAAGCCTTGCCGCGGGGTGCTGCAACTGCCCGTGCACAAGTTCGGGGTACTAGGGTACCCCTATTCTAGTACACCGACACCTGGCAGCCCATGAAAAGCCTTGATTTGGGGCCTGGCAGCCCATGAAAAGCCTCGACTACAAGTTTTCATATGCTTTTATTTGCCAAGTTTTTTCTCCTTTGATGAGATTTATAATGTTTTTGTTAAACTGGCGTTCATTGACCCGGCTTGGCTTTCAACTACCAGTTGTCAGTACATGATCAATTATAATCCGGTGTTTATTAACCTGGTCTGGTTTCGACTATAAGTCGCCAGTATTATATATGGTTAATCCGGTGTTTTCGGTACAGTTTTATTATAGACCGGCAAGGCATGGGAGGAGTTATCAGTACTCAAGATTTCGGTTATCACCCTTATTACAAAAAGTTGGTAAACCAACAATGTGATTTAATGTCACAGGTAGGATTTATTTCATATTTGATTATTCTTAAAGTGCAGCCTTGGTTATAAACCCGTGTTATATGTTGGGCATTATGACCCATCCGGCGGTAAACCGCGAAGACACTTTAAACTTGTTGTATGCAGAAACAGGTTGAATAAAGCATGATTATAAATCACTAGCGTTTATTAACCCGGCCTGGCTTGGGACTATAAGTCGCCAGTATATATTTGGATTGCGCCATTGGAATCATGCGCTCATAAGTCATTGGATTATATTATTCAAATCTTCAAATAGCCAACATGGCTGGATTTTATTATGGTTATCAGTAACCAGTATTATGATTAAGGTTTTCAAAGTCGCTTTAGCACAATGGTTATTATATTATCAATGGATATGATTTATTCTACAATTGAAGGAATAGTCCCGAGTCGCTGCAGGCTTACGACCCGGCAGTTGGGGGCTAAATTATTTAAGTTGAGATTATATCAAATATGCAAGTCTCATGTCGCTGCAAGCATGCACCATGACACTTGGGGGCTAATGCAAAGTCATTTTTTGGCCTTATTGAAGCCCGACTCATCACATCCTAATGAGCCGGCCCTTGGGGGCTACCAATTTCTCCTATCAATGATTCAAGGTACACAAGTCTTAATCCATTATATTCAAGGGTCCACTGCTCAGTTGGTAAAAGAACAAAGCTCTTAACCTTGTGGACGTGGGTCCAACCCCAGGGTGGAGTTACATCATATGATGTTATTTTCAATGATGCATGATTATATTTATAAAGTCCCTGCTCATTATTGCATAATGACCCGGCCCTTGGGGCCTACACTGGTTGAAGTTTTCTGAGCATAGGGCAATTACAAGTCCCAGGTTGCTGCAAGCATGACAACCCGGCACTTGGGCGCTACATAATATGGAGTATTCAGTTTTTACTAAGTGACTGGGATAAACAACATGGATTTCTTCTTAAGTGGCAGTATTTATATTGAAGCAAGTCTTAGGCCATCACTTTGTTTCCGCTCAAGACTTGGGGGCTACAGGTAATATGGATATAAGGGAGAAAAATCTTCAAATTCTCAGTTTTGAATAAACCAGATTGACCCGGTGTCTGCAACAATCATAACCCGGCGTCATCAATAATCATAAACCGGCGTTGCCAACAATCATGAACCGGCGTTGCCAACAATCATGACCCGGAATTCATTAGTGTTTATAACCCGGCAATTTTGGCAATGATAAACCGACAAGTTCTACATTTTCAAACCGGCTGATATCATTTGAATATTTGAAGACCTATATTTTTATCAAGTCAGAGCATTGAAGGCTGACTCAAATGGATCCTTTATTTACAATATTTCTTCTACAAGCAAATTGATTATGAAGTTGGTTTATTGACCTAGATTTTCTAGAAGAAGGAAATAACAAGGACTTAAGTATGATCAGCTGCCGGCTTACAAGAATTCTTAACCCGGAACACAATCTGTCAAATTTGTTCTTGTGTTTGTTTACAGGATCAGTTTAACATGGATAAATCCAAATTAAACTAGGGGCTAATTTCGGGGATATACCCCGCGGTGTAACCCGGCCGGAAGTATGACCCGGTCGGACTTGGCGCTTCATCATAACCCGCAAGAGGACTGTCGATTCATGGGTCTGGCGGTTCACTGGTCTGACAATTCACGAGCCTGGCAACTCACGAATGACCCCGACGGCGGGTCAGATAAAGGACTAGGCCCAAGGCCCAGAAGGCCGGTTCATGTTATGGTGGGCCAGTTTAAGAGGAAAGCATAAGGAGTATTCCCTTACATAGGAAGCAAGACTAGGACTCCAATTGTAATAGAATAATCCTAATCCTACCAGGACTGGTCATGTAACCCGCCCCTTCAACATATATAAGGAGGGGCAGGGCACCCCAAGAGGGACAAGCAACAAGCAATAATCTCTAGGCTAGACACAACTAGGAGAGTCGGTTTATAGCGACTCCCTCTCGATCATAATGAGACCTAGCCACAAACAGCATGTAGGGCTATGCCAGATGAAGTTTCCCGGGGCCCGAAGCTGTCTAAATCCTTGTCTTGTGTGTTGATCCGCCTCGCGTCTCTCGATTCCGACCAACCCCTTCAAGCTACCACGTAGATGTGTTGGCCTCACGACTAAGTCCTCACACTAGACATCTGCCATGACAATTCCACGACAGTGATGATGGAGGTTCTCCCCCTAAGTATGAATTGCCTATTGTTCATGAGGGTTATGCTATGGATGAAGAACCTGCTAGAGATTTCTTGCTTGCAATGATAGATCCGATCTTAAGAAGCTATTAGCTAAACTGAAATAGAAATCTCTGAATGCTAGAATGAAATATGACCCTGCTTTTGCTACTTCACCTATCTTTGTTACTGATAAGGATTATGATTTCTCTGTCAATCCTGAGATAATTAGTTTGGTTGAATCTGATCCTTTTTATGTCTATGAATCTGAAACCATTGTGGCACATCTTACTAAGTTAAATGATATAGCCACCCTGTTCACTAATGATGAGAAATCT
Organism: Triticum aestivum; assembly: GCF_018294505.1. Lineage (NCBI taxonomy): Eukaryota > Viridiplantae > Streptophyta > Magnoliopsida > Poales > Poaceae > Triticum > Triticum aestivum. The sequence continues at coordinate 556,543,686 of NC_057801.1, forward strand.
TGCTACTATTATATCCTTAAGATATTTCCATTCTCATTAAAGGGTGATGCTAAAACTTGGTTTAATTCTCTTGATCCTTGTTGTGTGTGTAGAACCCAGGATATGATTTATAACTTCTCTGCTAAATATTTCCCTGGTCATAAGAAACAAGTTGCCTTGAGGGAAATATATAATTTTGTGCAAATTGAATAAGAGAGTCTCTCACAAGCTTGGGGGAGGCTTCTCCGGTTACTTAATGCTTTGCCTGATCATCCTCTTAAGAAAAATGAAATACTTGATATCTTTTATAATGGACTAACAGATGCTTCCAAGGACCACTTGGATAGTTGTGCTGGTTGTGTTTTCAGGGAAAGAACAATCGATCAAGCTGAATTGCTATTGAATAATATGTTGACTAATGAAAACAATTGGACACTTCCTGAACCAACTCCTGAGCCAATTCCTAAGCCGACTCCTAAACCAACTCCGAAGAAAATGGGAGTTTTATTTCTCAGTCCTGAAGATATGCAAGAGGCAAAGAAATCTATGAAAGAAAAAGGTATTAAAGCTGAAGATGTTGAGAATTTGCCTCCTGTTGAAGAAATACATGGTCTTAATGTACCACTTATTGAAGAAACACTTGGTCTTGATAACCCGGCACAGGTAGTAAAGGTAAATTCTCTCTATAGATATGATAAAGTTGAAATCCCGTCTACTAAGTTTGCTAGCCAATGTTTGGATGAATTTGATGACTTTATGGCTAGACAAGAAAACTTTAAGGCTTATGTTGGTAGACAATTGAAACAAAATGCTTATATGATTGGACACTTGAGTGATTATATGGCTAGAGTTAAAGGTGAACTTAAACTCATTAGCAAACATGCTTCTATGGTTAACACTCAAGCAGAACAAGTACTTAAATGTCAAAATGATTTGCTTAATGAGTTAAATAATAAACATGACTTTGTTGTTAGAGTGGCTACTAGAACGGGTAAAATGACTCAGGAACCTTGGTATCCTGAAGGCCACCCTAAGAGAATTGAGCAAGATTCTCAGAGAAATAATGTAGATGCACCTAGTCCTTCTAAAAAGAATAAAAAGAAAAATGATAGGACTTCGCATGCCTCTAGTGAACCTATTGTAGACACACCTGAGAATCCCAATGATATTTCTATTTCTGATACTGAAACACATTCTGGTGATGAACGTGAACCTAGTGATAATGTTAATGATGATGTTCATGTTGATGCTCAACCTAGCAATAATAATGATGTAGAGATTGAACCTGCTGTTGATCTTGATAACCCACAATCAAAGAATCAACGTTATGATAAGAGAGATTTTGTTGCTAGGAAGCACAATAAAGAAAGAGAACCATGGGTTCAGAAACCCATGCCTTTTCCTGCTAAGCCATCCAAGAAAAAGGATGATGAGGATTTTGAGCGCTTTGCCGAAATGATTAGACCTATGTTTTTGCGTATGCGGTTGACTGATATGCTTAAAGTGAATCCTTATGCGAAATACATGAAAGATATTATTACAGATAAAAGAAAGATACCGGAAGCTAAAATTTCCACCATGCTTGCTAATTATACTTTTAAGGGTGGAATACCTAAGAAACTTGGAGATCCAGGAGTACCAACTATACCATGCTCCATAAAAAGAAACTGTGTTAAAACTGCTTTATGTGATCTTGGAGCCGGTGTTAGTGTTATGCCTCTCTCTTTATATCATAGACTTGAATTGAATAAGTTGACACCTACTGAAATATATTTACAAATGGCTGATAAATCAACTGCTATACCTGTCGGTATTTGTGAGGATGTGCCTGTTGTGGTTGCAAACGTCACTATCTTAACAGACTTTGTTATTCTTGATATTCCCGAGGACATTAGTATGTCGATTATCCTTGGTAGACTCTTTTTGAATACTTCAGGGGTTGTTATTGATTGCAACAAAGGCAATGTCACTTTTCATAATAATGGTAATGAGCATACGGTACACTTTCCGAGGAAACAACCTCAAGTTCATAGATCAATTCTATTGGAAAAATTCCATCAATTATTATTGGAGGTTTCGAATTTCCTCTTCCTACTATCAAGAAGAAATATGATATTCTTATTATCGGGGATGTGCATATCCCCGTTGAGGTAACCTAGTGCTATTCGAAATTTCTCCGGCTCCATGTTATTCAGAATGAGTTTGTTAACAAGACTTGATCAACCTTGTTAGTGGATTCCTTTTGATGATCATGAGATGGATGAAGTTAGAAAGCACAACCTTCTGTACCCTCTTCTTTACTTTCTGTTATTTAGGTTAAATAAAGTAAAATTAGTATTTTTTTTGTCTGTTTTCTGAATTATCCATGCAATAAAAAAATACCCCGAAAATAAAAGTTCTCCAAATGCCTTGCAAATTTAATATGATTTTTATGGAATATTTGAGAATATATGGCACTGAGAACACAACAGGGGGAGCTGGCA